>NC_138187.1:18188149-18323149 GCF_964194105.1 Spermophilus citellus | reverse complement strand
GGTGAAACAGGACATCCATTTATATTCAAAACACTAGAAAAAGTAAAGATAGTAGAAACATACAACATTGTAAAAGCTATGTATGTTAAACCCAAAGTCAACATCATTCTGAAAGGAGAAAAATTGAGAGCATTCCCTCTAAAAGTTGGAACAAGACAGGGATGACCTCTTTCACCACTTCAACCTAGTCCTTGAAAGTCTTGCCAGAGCAATTAGACGAAGGAAGGAAGGAAGGAAGGAAGGAAGGAAGGAAGGAAGGAAGGAAGGAAGGAAGGAAGGAAGGAAGGAAGGAAGGAAGGGCTCAAACTATCCCTATTTGCCAATGAAATGATCCTATATTAAAAGCCCCAAATCTCTATCAGAAAACTTCTAGAACTCTTAAACAAATTCAGCAAAGCAACAGGATATAAACTTAACAAGTTGTATTCCTGTACACCAATGATGAATTGGCTGAAAGAGAAATTAGGAAAACTATCCCATTCACAATAGCCTCAATAAAATAAAATAAAATACTTAAGAACCAATTTAACAAAAGAGGTGAGAGACCTCTATAATGAAAACTATGGAACACTGAGGAAAGAAATTGAAGAAGACCTTAGAAGATGGAAAGATCTCCCTATCTTGGATAGGCAGAATTACCAAAAATACAAGCAATAAATGTAGGTGAGGATGTGGGGAAAAGGGTACAACTATACTTCAAACTGGTACAGCCACTCTGGATATCCATATGGAGTTTCCTGAAAAAACTAGGAATTGGAACCACCATTTAATCTGGTTATACAACTCCTAGGTATATGTTCAAGGGCTTTAAAACCAGCATCCTACAGTGAGGAAGCGACATCAACGTTCATAGCAGCTCAACTCACAATAGCTAAACTATGGAACCAACCTAGGTGCCCTTCAACAGATGAATGGATAAAGAAAATGTGGTTTAGCACCATGGAATATTACTCAGCCATAAAAAAGAATGACTTTAGGACTTTTGCCAGTAAACGGATGGATCTGGAGACTATCACACTAAGTGAAATGAACCAATCCCAAGTAACCCAAGGTCAAATGTTCTCTCTACTCAGATGCTAAAATACAAGAGGGTGGCAAAGAGTAGAAGCTCAGCGCATTATGCAAAGGGGAACGAAGGGATAGGAATAGGAAAGACAGTGGAATAAATTCAAAATAACGTTTGTATGTTCATATATGAATACATCACCAGTAAAACTCCACCTCATGAACAGCCACAAGAATGGGATCCTAATTAGAAGTTATACTCCATGTGTGTATAGTACTTCCAAATACACTCGGCTGTCTTGTGTACCTAAGAAGAACAAAGGAAAACAATAAAAACTGAGACCTGCTGGGATTTTCCTTTTGTTGATTCAGGAAAGCAAGAACACCTGAGCTCTTTTGGAGTCTGGTGACTCCCCTCTGCGCATAAGACGTGGGGGCTGCTGTGATCAGAGAATCAGAGCAGGGTGGACCCTCCTGGAGGGACTCCCAGGCCCATATCCACATTCACTCAGAACACTGCTTGGTGCGTCTCACCCTTCGTGACCTTCCAGCTGCAAGGACATCAAGGTCCCTTGAGATTACAATGAAGCTGAAGCTTCCTCCGACTGCCTGGTGACTTCGTGACTCTGTCGCACCTCATGCCTGTGTCGGTGCTGATGCTCACAAAAGGGAACCCACAGCGCCGCCCGTTGCACAAAAGTTTAGCCCACAGAATTTTGTGCAGAGCCTAATACTTAACCATGATAAGGGATCCCCCGTGGTTCCTGGTTTGCGGATTTACTCTAGTACGCCTTTATCATTAAGTTAGTGTGCGCCTTCTACTTATTAAAAAAGTTTACCAGCAGCAACCTTGAAATAATGCATGGCTACCTGGTCTCTCAATTGCACCCTTTTCTCATGTGCCTGGCTAAGTGGCTGAGGCTGGCCTTGAACTAGCAATCCTCGTGCCTCAGCCTCCCGAGTTGCTGGGGTTACATGTGTCTGGCCCTCTTGGATCTTTGCATACCTCCCTCCTGCTCTCCCTGGTTCTCCCCTTGCCCGCCCGCATAGTCTTTCACACGGCAGCCACGGAGTGGATGCAATTTACTTTAAAATGTAAATGCAAAGTGTACTCCTCTGCTCAAAATGCTGCGGGTCAGTTCCCATCTCACACAGATGCAAAATTCAATCTCCTTACCATTTATAGCCCTGGTGGTCTCAGCCCTACCTACCTAGGAGTCTGAGCACCTATCCCAAACCCCTGTCCCCTCCCCACTCTGCTTCAGCTGGAGAAGCCTGCCTGCTCCTCTTCCTCAAGTAAAATCATGTGTATCACGGTTCCTCCCCCCCCACAGTTTTGCCTGGGTTGTTTCCTCAGTTTCCCTGAATTTCTGTGCAAATATCAACTGATCAGAGAAGCCTTCTTTGCCCCCTCCCCATTCTCTTTATTTTTCTTCCATAGAACTTATCACATAATCAATCACATATTTGTTCCTTTCTTTATGACTTATTGGCTGTATCAATTTGTTAATATTTGTTAACAATTTCTTCAACCAACCCCCATCCCCACTAAAAGAAAGTTCCTAAACAAGTTTCAGTTCTATGAAAAGTAGAAACTCAGTCTATTTTGGTTGTCGATATATTATGGGTGGTGCTTGAGGCAGTAGTTTGCAAAGTAGATGCTCAATAAATACTTGTTGGATAGACAGAGACAGGGAGGAAGGGAGGGAGGGAGGGATGAGATTTAAATACTGTCAAAGTAAACAGGAAAAAAAAACCCACGTTTATGAACAAAGAATCCAGGAGCCTGCTGTGTGACCCATATGGTATGGGAAGTAGGTACTAGGAAATATGGGGGACCACAAGGAACCACAGCAAGGATCCAGGAGGAAGAGGTGGGCAGGAGCCTGGACAGATTTCTTCCTTTTCAAGAATGAGGAAAGGGAAAGGGGACACGTGGGACCCACTTTAAAAAGAGGAAAAAAATCTTGCCAGTTAACCAACTGTTTTTGTAGGCAACCGATTTCATAGAGACTCCATGCCCAAAGAATTCTTCCTTCATCCTTAAATATAAAGAATATATATATAGATAGCTGCTCAGAGTTGGTTTCTTTCTGTGAAATTTGCCCACAACTAGCTGAACCCTGGAGGTTGGGTTTTTTTATTCTGTTCAGGAGTGCTGTGCTGGATTTTGTCTTTGATTATTACGTAACAGTTATTCCTCTCCCTTTCTTGCCAAAGACCAGATCTGAATTCCCTGAATTTTCCCTCTTCTGTCCTCCAGACCTATGTTCTCTGGTCAATCCAACACATTTTCTTGAACTTTGCCTTCTCCAGCTTCCCGGGTTCATGAATATTTACCTCTGCCTGAGCTTTCTCGTGCCATTTAAAATTCTGTGTGGCCAGTGATTGGTTTCCTTATATTTTCTCTTTGTCTCAGGGCCACCACGTTTCATCTCGGATGCTGAGAGATCCCTTTTCTATTTTCACAGAGTGAAAATACACGTTACATAAGATGAACTTCTATTTTTCTGAGATACCTTGTGTTGGGGATCCTATATTCTCTTATCTTTTCTATATTGAATTATCTTTCTGTGGAATCCAACTGACTTTTTTTCCCTTATTTTTTGAGCCTTGATTGAAGAGACTTCCATCCTTGTCATACATTTCATATGTATGAAAATGATCGTGGAGGGACTTCTTCCACATAGCTATCAATCACCCGCATGCATAAAGAGTGTCATGATAGTTTCTTGATCAGTTAAGGGACCTGCATTAGTCAGGTTTTTTTTATGGTTTAGATATGATGTACCCCCCCCCCCCAAAGCTCATGTGTGAGACAACCCATGAAGGTTTGGAGGTGAAATGATAGGGTTATGAGAACCTTGATCCAATCAGTGAACTAATCCCCTGATAGGGCTAAACTGTTGTCAGGTGGGGTGTGGCTGTAGGAAGTTAGTCATTGGAGCTGTGCATTTGGGTATATACTTTGTCCTAGTTAGCAGAGCTCTCTCTGCTTCTCGGTGCAATGCCCTGAGCCACTTTCTTCCACCGCACTCTTCCGCCATGATGTTCTGCCTCACCTTGGGCCCCGAGGCATGGAGTTGGCCATCTGTGGACTGAGACCTCTGCAACCATAATCCCTTGGTCACAGCAATGAGAAAGTTGACTCAAACAGCGACCAAAATGTTCCAGCCACCTCCTACCTACCTACAGTTAGCTCCCATAAATCCATTCCGATTACTAATCCAGTAAATGGATTCATCCACCGATTAGATTACAGCTCTCTTATTCTCATCATTTTACCTCTGAACATCCCTGCATTTTCTCACACGTGAACTTTCAGGGGGGTCACCTCATATCTTAAATCATAACAGGACCTATTGGGTTGGGTTGGATAGGAAGCCAGTGTTATCGGCGGTCTCTGCCTTGTTTTTACTTCGTGTTTGGTGGAGTCACTGAGCTGGACACCAGTTATCTTTATTCTCTATTTGATGAAACGTGACCTCTGCTTCCAGTAGACAATGTGACTCTGCTAACCTTCCTAGTGTCCCTGCCCGCTCTATCATAACCTTCCTAGTGTCCCTGCCCACTCTATCAGGGAAATATGGTCACAGAGAAGACACTGTTTAGCAGCTCCCTGCTGGATGTTAACATTGTGGACTGTGGAGGCAGCTGCTTCTTGATGGGTGAATGAAATCCACCTGGAACTTCCCACGGGTACCATGATGGATCCTTCCTTCTAGATGTCACTCCTCTGAGTTTGAGAACCACAGCAACTCTGCTCCTCTCCTAACTTTTGCCATCTCCCGTTATGGACCTTACTGTCTTCCTTGAATCCAGTCCCAGCTTCTCTAACTCTAGGAGAAAGTCCTGGAAGCCGGTAGCATGTGTATATATCATCTTCTCCACTTTCTCTTATAGAACTCTTTATATATTCCTAGGGACATTTTAGATCAGAAAAAGAGTTGGTCTTGAATGTGCATAAAGCCATTCCTCTGACATAGAGGAAAATGAACCTATCTTCACTGGATACATAGATAGGTGGATAAAAAAGACCCACTGGATACAAAGATAGGTGGATTAAAAAGACCCACTGGATACATAGATAGGTGGATAAAAAAGACCCACTGGATACATAGATAGGTGGATTAAAAAAGACCCAAGACACTGGGTGATTTCCCAAGTCTTTCCAAACCTTCTGACTCCTCTGATGGAGTTCTTATTCACATGCCCTTCCTTCTTCAAAGCCTTTATTAAATACCTTTTTTTTTTCCTGTAAAGATTTTCTACTCAACTAGGTCTAATGTAGTTTTAGCCACACTGAGCTCCCAAAGCATTTTTCTCAGTATCTCTCTTCCTACTTTTATCTTTGTATTATAGTTATTTATGGACCTGTCTTATTTCACCCATGCCATCAACAAGACAAAAATACTTCCTCTCTAGACGGAGCAGCCTTGGATACCCTCTAGCATGTTTATGGGATTTAAGATTGAAAAAAACAAGAGGCTGGTGGGAATTGCCAGCCCCATAGAGTTGACTCCCATCATGTCTCAGCATGTCCTAGAAATCTTCGCCATCTGGGGAGCTCAGAGACACACTTGAACTCCTGGCCTTTGCAACAAAAAGTGGGCAAATTCCTTTAAAAAAGGTCAAACATTGAGTATTTTAGGTTAGACAGGCTAGAGAGCCTTACATCTGCTGAACCCTGCTGTTGAGGCATGGCAGGCTCCATAGGCAATCCATAAATGAGGGCAAGGCTACTTACAACCTGCTGGCTGCTGCCTGTTTTTATAAATAAAGTTTTATTGAAACTCGAGTTTCAATAAAACTTTATTTATAAAAACAGGCAGTAGCCAAGAGTTTCAATAAAACTTTATTTATAAAAACAGGCAGCAGCCAGCAGGTTGTAGGTGGCCAACTCCCTAATATAGATGGTGGACTTCTCCAGTAGGAAAGTGGAACATAGGAAGGATTCTGTGTTCAGCTGTGGGCACACACATCACAGGCCAGCTGGCCATTTTGGAAGGAGGAGATCTTCCCACACTACCAACCAGCATCTCAAGGGTGTTGAACAACTGACTCCTTCAGCCAACAGCACAGCAGGGTTTATCGAAAGCCTAGGAGTCACACAGAGAAAAGTCTTTGCACATCCCCGTCAGGTGTTATATTAGACTTGGTGGAAGAAGTGACCTAATTCTCCGTAAGTCAATATGGAAACATCTCATAAGACAATCTTTGAAAAATTCAACGGCGAGCACCACTCTGTAGAATATTTTAAAGAGGTCCCATCTGTGACTTTTTTTTTTCCCCTTAGCAAACACAGATTCCAGCGAAGGCAGCTGTTTGCAGAATCTTATGGCTGCTAACTCTGCAAACTGACCTACTTCTTCCAAACTCGGCTCTAAATTGCGTGGTTTGAACAAGCCCTGTGTGTGTGACAGGTTTCTTTTTCAGATACTGCAACCTGGCTGCTATTTCATTATTGCCAACTTTGAAATTAGCCTTGATGGTTTCCCAGGCTTTAAAGGGAACTCTTAAGGGGAAAAAAAATAGGCAATTGATTAAAAAAAAATGGTCACGTGCTGAACACATGTGAGGTTTTTCTGGTTCCTATCAATCTTCCCAGGCAATGTCCTCGTTCGGGCCAGATGCACACCTTATTCACATTCCTGTTGGGGTCCTCCACAGATCTTAGTGTCTTTCATGTAGTAGCTGCTCAAGAAATATTAATGCAGTGAGCCAGGTGCAGTGGTGCACTCCTGTAATCTCAACCACTCTGAAGGCCAAGGCAGGAGGATCTCTATTTTGAGGCCAGTCTCAGCAACTTAGTGATGTCTTGTCTCAAAATAAAATATTTTTTTAAAAAAAGAACTGGAGATGAAGCTTGGTGGTAAAGCACTTTGATTTGATTCCCAGTGCTGCAAAATAAATAAAGAAAAGCCGTGAATGAATGCATGTATGAATGGGAATGAAAATAAATAATAAGAAGAAGGAAAACAGGGAATGTTGGGCATAAACATTTGATGTTTCTCAGGTTAACCAACTCTGTTCATTTGTTCACTCATTCATTCATTAATAAATATTTATTGAGCACATTCTACATGCCACATAATCAGATAGTGGTTGGATAACCCCCACCACCATATCTAGGTGTATAAGATCTATTGGATCAGTTTTGAAAATGATTTCATAGATGTCTTACATGAGGCTTAATTCTTACATTAAGCCAGGTACAGTACCACACACCTGTAATCCTAGTAGCTTCGGAGGCTAAGGGAGGAGGATCGCAAGATTGAGACCAGCCTCAGCAATTTACCAAGGCTCTAAACAACTTAGTGAGACCATGTCTCAAAATAAAAAAATAAAAGGGGCTTGGGATGTCATTCAGTGATAAAGTGCCCTGGGTTTAATCCTCAGTACCAAAGGAGGAGGAGGAGGAGGAGGAGGAGGAGGAGAAGGAGGAGGAGGAGGAGGAGGAGGAGGAGGAGGAGGAGGAGGAGGAGGAGGAGAAGGAGAAGAAAATTCTTATATTAAAGAAGTAAACTTGAATTCTGAATATGACTCTTGTATCCATAATTTTGTCACTAATAAAATTCACAAATATTTTCATATCATCTTAATGTTACTGCATATGTATTATTTATAGGCATCTTCACTTTGAAATTAAAGTAACTATTAGACCCACTGATAGATCATTTTTATATAGTGTGTTAATAAAAATCACATGTATTATCATATTGCACATTTGGATTCTTCCCAAAATACATATTTTGATAACTGTAATTTGATATAATTTGTTTCCTTTATGTATTTTATTTCAGGCTTTTTAAGTACATTATTTTGAGACTGAATTTATAGGTTTCACTAAACTCCCAAAGAGGCTACCCACGGTCTAACACTTTTACTGCAGAAATCAGAAACATAGACTGTGGAAAAAGACCTATTAATCTTCACTAGATCTGCATGGAACAGAGAATGGTTAATAATCATTACTCCTACTGGGCATGATGGAGCACACCTGTAATCTCAGCAGCTCGGGAGGCTGAGACAATAGGATCCTGACTTCAAAGCCAGCCTCGGCCACATCGAGGTGCTAAGCAACTCAGTGAGAACCTGTCTCTAAATAAAATCCAAAATAGGGCTAGGGGTGTGGCTCAGTGGTCGAGTGCCCCTGAGTTCAATCCCCGAAACCAGAAAGAAAGAAAGGGGCAACTCATGTTACATGACAAAATAAATTATTTTTAAAAAATAATAGGTATTATTACTCCTACTAGTTTTGAATGGTTTTTGGCCTCTTCAATGTCTTGATAGGAAGCCGTAGGAATCAGAATGAATAAATTACCAACCACAGGCACGTTAGACCAATATACTCCCTTGTCTCTCCTTTAATATACTCTCAGACAACCTATATAGGGTTTCCCCCTAATAATGGCTCAAACTTACAAAGCTCCTACTATGTTCAACAAGGGCCCATCACCGTACATGGTTGAACAATTTAATCTCCATAACAGAATTACAATGATACGAACAGCATCCTCATCTTAAAGATGAGAAAAATTGAAGCTCAGGAAGGCCGAGTGATCTGTCAAGGTCAATAGTTAGGAATCCCAGGAAAGTTGGCCTCAAGGTCTGAGTAGTACCCTCTCTCTCGTGGCTCAGGGTGCATCAATCCAGAGAAACCATGTCCCCAGCTCCCACCAAGCGAGTGAACATTCAGTCCCCATTGACTGCAGGAAGTTGTATCCCTGTGTCCCCTACCTTGGTGTGATGACCTCCTCCTGACACAGTGGGCTTCCTCTCTGTTTTTGGCCCACGGAAGAAACTCAGAGGTGGTTTTGGGAGAGAGGGATTTTGTTTGTTGTTGTTGTTTGTTCTTACTTATTTGGAATGCATCTATGTGTTTTGCACTTTTGGAGCAGATTGTTGATCATTTCAACGTTTTAGGATTGGAGAGCTTAGACCTTTGCATGTGCTCATTCTCTCACCTTGTCTAGAAGTCTTCGATCCATTTTGTTGCCTGGGTGTTGTTTCCAAAATAAAATAAAATAAATTACATATAATGGCTTCTGAATTCTTGCAGAATGAAGTAAACAAGTTCTGTGGCAGGGTAAATGGTTTGACATTATCCAACCTTTCCAGTTTGGTGACCTACCACAGTTCCCTGGATTCTTCCCACCTTTTCAATCATTCTAGAATATTCACTCTCTTTTCATAGAATCTGGGATGTTAATACCATGAGTGAATACTGAAGGCCAAGTTCAAAAATCATTTCCTCTCTGTAGCTTCCCTTGAGCTGTGCCAAGCACTTGGAGCAGTGGTCTAGGACTGTACTTAATCACACTGTAACCCTAGTTTGTGCTCCTTGGTCCCCTCCCAATTCTGAGCCTTTCTGAAACTCGAGGATGCATTCCTCTTACTCTACAATGTTCCAATGTAGGTGACGTGTGGGATCAGATCCAACCTCCATCCCTCACCCTGTCCCTGAAAGCACATTTCTAGTGTATATTCTACTTCATTCCCTTGGGGCAGTGGATCAAAATCCACAGATTGTCAGAGTGCCGAGTTTGAAACGTAGTTGAATGAATTTAGGTTTAATGCACACCATCCACTATTCTTAGGTTAGGAAGAGGCGATGTGGTCCAATCCCTTGACCATCAAGCCGATGTTCTTTAAAATCAATGTCATCCAGGATTGGACAACATCTACTTGGCTTGTCCTGGTTCTGAGCACCCAGTGTGGGATTAGCTGCAGTCTTTCCTGATGCTCTATTTCCACTCAGCCTTTGCCAGCCCCCTGCCCCCAGGTCCACAGAGTTCAACAGCCGTGAAAAGAAGTCTCATGGAGTGTGTCTCAGCTTCTTCTCGCCTCTAACCATTGTTCTCCCAAACCAGGGGATGACAACAGAGTTCTGAAAACCTTCCTTCTGTTTGTCTTCCACTTTGATGTGAGGAAGAAGAGCTGGACGAGGTCTTAGTGACCCCCTTCACTTTGATCCTTTCTCTATTTAGGAGAAAGTCCTTGAGTGTCTCCCTCAGGGGTAGCATCCTCCCCAAGTTCTGTGCTAAGGTGAATTTTTCTCCTGTTTTAAGATTCCTTTGGTTCATCAGTGAAGACCTGGGAATGCTTGGGCCCACTGGGGAAGCAGCTTCTCCAATCCCCACCCTTATTCCTCCTCAGAATAGAGAAATGCCAATCAGCTGTGGCCAGAGACAAGGACATTGACTGGTCATGGCTGGTCATGAGCAGAGTGCTTGTGATCAGAGCCATGCATATACGGTTGCCTAGCTTCTCTGGAAGGTTTGTACTGGGTTGTCTGGCACCAGTCCTAGTAATGAGAATGAGTGGGCTTTGATTCCCATTGACCACTGCTCCACGTGTATAGAAATCCATCCAGAATAACCCATACCAGACCAGGGCTGTAATGGGGACCAGAGTTTCAAAAGTAAGTAGCCATCACAATTTGACCCAATTATCCCACTCCTTGGTGTACACCCAAAGGACTTAAAATCAGCATGCTGCAGTGACACGGCCACATCAATGTTTATAGCAGCTCAATTCACAATAGTAAGCTATGGAAGGTGCCCTTCGACAGATGAGTAGATAAAGAAAATGCCACACACACACACACACACAAATAGAATAGTACTCAGCCAAAAAGAAGAATGAAATTGTGGCATTTTCCCATGAATGAATGGAACTGAAGACTATCATAAGTGAAATAAGCCAATCCCCCAAAACCAAAGGCCACATATTCTCTCTGATGTGCATATGCTAACACACCATAAGCAGGGGGTAAATAGAGAAGGATAGAAGTACTTTGGATTAGACAAAGGGGAATGAGAGGAAGAGAGAAGAGATGGGAATAGGAAACTCAGTAGAATGAACTGGACATCACTTTCCTGTAATCATATATGAATACACAACAAGTGTATCTCCACATCGTGTACCACTACAAGAATGGGAAGTTATACTCCATGTATGTAGGATATGTCAAAATACATTCTACTGTTGTTATAACTAAAAAGAACAATTTTTTAAAAAGGTTGGTAACCACTTTGGGCGGATTCGGTGAGATACGGCTTGCAAGGGGATCCTTCAATGCCCACGGGCCTTCTGGACTTCTGTGGATGGAGAGTTCAAGGAGAAACAAAAAAACATCACAAAGGCAGAAGACCGTGACCAGCTTTTAGTCTCATGGCAGGACTGACCACACTTACAATAACATTATTCTTCCCTACACAGGGAAAGGGTGTTTGCAGGAAATCCACTTCTCTCCAACATGTCGGCTTTGGAAACCATAAGAAGTCATCTGCCACTCACAGTCACACACCATCAATTCGGCCAAATAACTTCATTTTCCAAATGCATAATACCTCTTGCATTTGGACAGCTGTCACCAGACGCGGTGACGGAGACCTTCCCAGACAAACTCATTGTCAGCTGTGCCGTGTAGGGTAGAAGGTGGGTCTGACTGGGGACCTGGGATTTTCCCAGCTGGAGGGAGTTCACTTAAACTTTCCTAAGGCACCAACTGCACATGCTCTGCTCTGTGTTTGCTTGTGGATGTGCTCCCTGGACACATAGGAGACAGGAAATAATTCTTCTGGGGAAAAGGCAGTACCAATGTCATAGAAAAAGAGGTGCCAGAGATAGAATGGCAACATGAACAGACATGAAATCGACACTTCACTAGGAGTGTCTTCCTGCATAGCCCCCACCATCACATTGACAGTTGACAAAAATGAATCCACACACTTGGCTCTCACCCTCCAAGTTCCCATACAAACAACCCCAAGAGAGAGTCCTGGAGCCAATGTCTGTCTTGTTCCATTCTGTGCTTGCTCTGAAAGCAGACCGGAGACTAGGTTTATTGCTACAAGAGGAGATGCACACCTGTAATCTCAGCTGGAGACTAGACTGAAGGATCACGAGTTCCAGACTAGCCCAGACCAACATGGTGAGGTTGTATCTCAATTAAGCAAAGAGTGAGAAGAAAGAAAAAAAATTCATGTCTTACAGTTCTGAAGGCTAGAAATCCAAGATCAAGGGGCAGTCTCTGGTGAGGGCCTTCCTGTTGCAACAAAACATGGCAGAAGACATTGAATGGGTGAGCAAACACAAGAGATCAAACTTGCGACCCAGAGCTTTTTAATAACTGGCGCTGACCCTCTCGTGAGAGTGGAGCACCCCCATAGACCCCACTTCCCAACATGGTTGCCTAGGGGATTAACGCAAGGTGTTGGAAAGACACATTCAAATGATGTCCACTTCCAAATGTAAATCAACTGCCAATAAACAACTGGCTCTGTCTATTCAAGTCTGTCCCCAGAGAAACTGGGGAATTACACGTTCTATTTTCTTGTGGCTTGTTCCATTGTAACAACGTAGTACTCTAGTGTGGCTGAGGGGTCTTTTTTCTTTTTTCCCCCAGGGCAGGAAAATTAAAAATTAAAATGAAACATCAAATAATAAGAAGAAGCCACTTCTCCAAAAATCATGTGCAACTTTGTCAGAGGACTGACCATTGACCAAAGCCCAAGTCCTCTCTGGGGACTCCCTGTCCATCTCTGCTACCGAGTTTCGCCTCCTCTCTCTTTGGTCGGCTTCTGGAGACCGCCATTCGAGTCCTGCCGATGTGAATCCATTTCCTGCCGTTGTGAAGTACAATGTCAATGAAGGTCAGCTTTCTCCCCCAAGGGTTCCTCAGTTTGGAATTAGGAATTATTAGTTATTGTACCCAATTTGCAGTTGGAAAAAAATCTGAGATTCAAAGGGAAATTACTAATCAGAGCTCTATAGTTAGTAAAGGGCTAGGTGCCTTTGTGGTAGTTTACTAGAGGATTTGGGGACTCTGTGGGTCTTTTTTAAATTTTTTTTTCATCTGCACTTAGATGATAACTGTTGTTGGCTACTGTATCTGCTCCCAAACTGAATCTGAACCACACAATCTTCAAGAACTTCTTCAAGTTCGTTTCTTCTAATAAAAAAAAAAAAACATAGAGGTTCATAAATGCAATTAGGAATACCCATTTATGGATGGAAATCAATGAAGCTTAGGTATTCAAGGTCATGAAAAATCCCAAGGGAGAACAGGAATAGAAATATCTAGCCAAGTCTTCAAATTGAAACCCACTCCACCTGATAAAGCAGCTTCGATTACTAGCTACAAGGTGCTGACAGATGAGTTAACCTCTCAGAACCCTCAAACTCTATCTCACATCATCTAAACAATGGGGAATATAATAGTATTTACCTAATACAATGTTGTGATGGGGATCATCAGAGATGATTGTTGTTGAAAGCTACTTTGGGATATTATCTAAGTGCTTTGTATACTTTCTACCTATAGATTAAAGGCAAGGTTCCATTTCCAGGATGGAAGAGTATAGTCAAAATACTGATCCTCCGTGAGATAATAGCTATAAACTCTGGGAAAAATGCTCCCCAAACAATCAATCACCTCAGAGCTCTGGAGTTTGGAGAAAAGCAAGAGATTTTGGAGGGGAGTCAAAAGATTTTCTTCATTAGATGAGTTTCTCATTTGGGAAATTTTGCCCTGGTGGCAGACCTCAGTCATGGTGTAGTGAGGCTAAAACTATAGAAAAGTCACTGAGCTTTTGACCTAAGAAGCAAGGGAATGAAACATGGCACAGCCAGGACCTCCTGAAGAGTGATAGGGATCTCAAAAAATGGAGAGAGTCAGAAAGGAAGAAACCTAAATTCTGTTTACAAAACCCTGCTCAAGTTTCTGACCAGTGCCTGGACCAGGCATGCATGAGACAGACTGCAAGCAGTTCAGATCAATTTAGAATGCTGAAACTGAGATTTGAGCTACTGCCCAGTTGCCTAACCAAGTTAATGCAAGTCCAAAACAGCAACATTCTCTGGAGGAACATAACAGAGTCCAGAACACACATTAACAGTGTCCAGGATACAATCCCACAAACGACCCACACTCAACATAGGAAGACTAAAGAATATGTGATCCATTCTCAAAAGAAAACACAATCAACAGAGACCAATCCTGAAACATGTCAAATGTTAAAATTATCAGATAAGGACTTTAAAACAGCTGGTGTAACTATGCTCGATGTGGTAAAGGAAAACATGTTCAAAATTAATTACAAGATACGACACCTAAGGATCAGTTCCCTTTGGCTACCAGCACAAATTACCATAAACTTGTAGATTAAATGAACACAACAATTTATCCTCTCACGGTTCTGGAGACCAGAGTCTGAAATCAAGGTGGTGGTTGTGTCAAACTGATGGCTCTGAAAGACCATCATTCTCTCCCTCTTCCAGATTTACGGACATGTTTGTTAGGTTTTGATCGCATATGGGCAGTCCAGGATGAAATATCTCAAATTCTTTAACTAAATTACACCTGAAAAGATCCTTTTTCCAAGTGAAGTAACATTCCTGGGGCCCAGATATTAGGAGTTGGATGTATTTGGGGGGGGGACCATTTTCCAATAGACTACAAAGACAAAATGTGGTTTTGTGTAGATGAGGTTAAAGTTAAAAAGTTATATAAATTATTAGAACTCAACAACAATCTAAAAATGTTCACAATCTAAGGTGGAAGTAAAACACTAAGATGAAATAACCCTAGAAAAGTAGTTTAAAATAAAACAACTTAGGAATTCTTGCAAGGATTATAGGCACAATTCCTAAACACACAGGTTCCTAATCTATAGAACCATCAGGTGGAGGTATTATTTCCATTTCATAAATGAGACTCATCAGAGTTAAAGAAGCAATGTGCATATCCCAGGTCACTCCTTCAGTGTAGCGTGGTCGCTAAAGGTCCTTTGAATGTCAACTTCCTATAAAGAACGATAATAGCACGTCTGTCAGAATTCTTTACAAGGATGATACATAAATGTATGTGAATCTATTGGCAAAACATCTCATATTTCTGATGCTCCTGGATTGCAAGCCATGGCTCTTTTTATTATACCATGAAGTATTAAAGAAAAAATCTAGGGACATTATAGCATCTGTTCTCTCTGCACAGACTGCTTCCCGCAAATCCTGAGTTCTTCTATGGCTGGGAATAGAAAAGGAGATCCTTCCTTCTCTTCTTCCCCTAGCTCTTTTTCTTCCTTCCTCCAGAAAGAGGAAAAGGCTTCTCTGCCTTATACATACAATCAAAAAGGCTGATAAAATGGGTCTTACTATATTTACAAAGTTGTGCAACCATCAACTTTAGAATACTTTTATCACTTCCCCAAATCCACTCCCAAAATAGCAGTCACCTACTTTCTGTCCTCCCCATCTCCGAATGCAACAACTAATCTACTCCCTGTCTTTATAGATTTGTCCCTTTTGAACAATTGATGAAAATGGTGTCATACAATAGGTGATCTTTTGTGAGTAGCTTATTTCACTTGACATAACGTTTCCAAGGTTCATCAATGTCATAGCCTATATCAGCCCTTTATCACTTTTTGTTGCCAAATAATATTCCATTGTATGGATATACCACTTTTATTTACCCATTAATCAGTTGGTGGACACCTGAGTTGTTTGTGCTGTTTGACTGCTATGGCTAATGCTGACATGAACATTCATATATAATTTCATGTGGACATATTTTTCATTTCTCTTGGGTATATATACCTAGCAATGGACCTGTTGGATATGGTAACTCTCTGTTTCAGTTTTGGGACCAACCTATCTTCCAAAGTCACTGGATCTTTTGCATTTTATACCAGCAGTAGATGAGGGCTCCAATTGCTCCACATCCTTGTCCACACTTATCATCTGTCCTTTGATTACAGCCATCGTAGTGGCTATAAAGTGTTATTGTGGTTTTGAGTGACATTTGACTGATGGCTAATGATGCCGGAAAACTTATCAATGCTGATAGATCGTTTGTATATTTTCTTGGGAGAAATATCTATTCTGATCCTTGGCCCTTTTTAAAAAAATCAGTTTGTCTTTTTCATGTATCGTTTCCATAGCAACACACAAATAATTTAATTTTGATTACATTCAATTATTTGTCTTTTTCGTGGCTTGTGCTGACTTCTTGTTTGGTACCCAAGCTAGCCTGTATGGTTTCGCGCCTCGTTTTTATGCTTTCCTGAAATTTTATTTATCTTTTGGTATACTTGTTTCCCACGAGACTCTAAGCATTCTGCAGGCAAGAACTTTGGTGTTGTAATCACTGCTTCCAAAAAAAAAAAAAATCTCATACCTAAAGTAGGCACCTGACAAATATGAATGAACATCAGATTCTTTACATTGCCCCAGCAAAAAGCAAGCTGTTCAAGAGAGCATGTCAGCGACGGCGAGGGAAATGTAGGATTAGGGGGTCTATTTATTCCCTTCCCAACAGCAGTTTTCAAAGCAGCCATTCTCCTTTCTCACCTGGAACAGGGAGGCTCTGTGAGTTCCTGGGACGTGCAGCCCCCTCGCTCAGAGGTGGCCTGGGGCAGGGTCTGGGCTGCTGGTGTGGAAATGTGGCTGAGCTACAGTGAGGCGACATCTGCTCATTGAAATTGGCCAAAGGCACCAGCAGCCTCATACACATATGGCTTGATTCCAAGGACCGACAGCCACTGGGTGTCCCGGAAGAGCTCTCACTTGGACATGGTTGGGAGCAAACACGATAGTCGCTCAGCTTTGCAAATGGATCATCGTTTTGGCCATTTGCAAATGGATCATCCCTCCTACCCCGCATTCCAGGCTCTGTCCCCTCTCTGCACATCACCGTCATTCCCAGGGTTTATTTTCAGGTGGCTTTCTTTCCTGGTTGACTTTGTAAAAAAAAAAAAAAAAAAGAATGCATTTGGCCCATTTCATGCAAAAAATAAAAACAAAACACAGAGGCTCTTAGACAGTTCGTTTTATCTTCCCAGAATCCCAGCTCCATGGTTCCCTCTTATTACGACCCTTTCGAAGAGCCTTCCGAAGGGGTTTTATGTCTGAGAATAATATTGAGGCTGTCCTTTTACTGGGAATAGTGAGGTTCGCAAAATGTCAGCCTCTGATTCTTCCAGGTTTGATCAGGAAGGCCCCTCAAGCCTAGATTCCATTTGATCCAGTCCTCTAATGAAAACTGACCAACCAGGGGCCTCTTCTGGAGACCCACCAGCAACCTCAGCCTCAGCCGCTGGGTGGCCGAGGAAGGATCGGGAACAGAGGGTAACAGGTCTGGGAGGAATCATCAAATCTATGGAAGATAACCTGGTCTCTGTGAGAGAGTTCTGTTTTCACATTCCATGTTCCCTGAGAAAGATGGAGACCTCAACCTTGAGGTCTCTACATTCAATTCTCTTTAAACTGATGTTTTGTTTTGTTTTGTTTTTTAATACCGATACTTGCTCATTGGAATGACTTGGGGAGTCATTTCAAAAGTGCTAAAATCTCAGACCCTGCTCCAGACCAGTGAAATCATCATCTCTGGGTGGGGAGACCAAGGATCTCGATCCCCTGGGGAGTCCCAACGTGCAGAGTGGAGCCCTACATATTTAGCCTCAGAGGACGGCCAGGGACATTAAGAAGGGTTAGGGTCAATGTGGAGCTTGGGGCTGGGGTTAGGGCATTTAAGGGGGATCACGGGGAAGACCGTAGCCTGGCTAGTCAAGATGGAGACCCCGGTCTCTGGGATGGAAATAGACATTGATAGTGGAACACACTATGGTTTGGATGTGCCTCCCCACACTCTGCAAATTCCATGTGTTGGAAATTGAATCTCCAAGTTCATGAGTTAATGGTATTTAGAGGTGGGACTTTGGGGAGGTAATTAGGACTAGATGGGATCATGTGGGTGGGGCCTCCCCGATGGCATTTGTGGCCTTTAGGAGAAGAGGAAGAGAGACCCAAGCTGGCTGGCCTGCTCTGTCTCCCTGTGTGATACCCTCTGCAGGTTAGGATGCAGCAGGAAGGCTCTCACCAGGTTCCACGAAGATCTTGGGCTTCCCAGCCTCTGGAACCAAGAGCCACGTGAACTTCTATTCTGTTTTAGCAACAGAAGATGGACAAAGGCCAGCCCCATGTCCCATAAGTGCTGCCTTGGAGACTATGTGGGTCTCCCGGGGAGTCCTCTGACGGGGTCTGATCCCCAGCACGGGAGCTAGAGAAGAGGCAGGGGTGGGGGAGGCAGCCAGAGGCCTAGCCAGCTCTGTGAGCTCTATTTTCTGAGAAAGTGAATGCATTCTGGTCCCCGCTGGTCCCTGGGGGTGGAGACTATTAATAAACTCTGTGTCCCCGGGGGAGTCGGCTCTGGAACTAGGGCAGGTTCAACAAGTAGGTGGCAGGCCTCTGAAACACCAAATTGGAAACGTCAGGCAGGACAGGGACGGGGCCAGCCAGAGAGGAGGTGGCCGGCCGAGACAGCGAGCGTCTTCTAAGGGTGAGTGGGTTGGCTTTCTGGTCCCTCTTCTCTGGCTCTGTCCCTGCTCCCTGTAGTATTGGCATTCCAGCTCACAGTGAGGGCACTCTTTAAAGACAAAAGCAAAGACCTCATTAAATAGAGGAATCCGGGGGACTGGAATGAATAGAAAGAAAACACTTTCAGCTGCCCCTCAGGAGGCCCCAGCGGAACAGCACTTCACAGTGGAGAGCATTAGCAAGGGGTAATTCCTTAATGGACTACATCTCTGCAGAGGCCCAGCGTTTCTCAATGCGGTTGGGGGAACTTGTACCCAGCCCTGTCCCCCCTCGGCCTGTGATTGATTCAGCCCCAGACCCATAAAGGCCAGGCTGGTAGAGACCTGGAGAACGTGGCTGCAAAACCACCCTCCCGGGCCCCTCCATGCTCTCTCACACAGAGCTGTGGGCATCCCCTAAGGTGGGCCTGGCTTTTCCGGTGGGCAGTGTCCGAATTTACAAAGGAAAAGTGGAGAATAGTCAAAATCTTAATCCTCTCTATTGTCCTGGCGTCCTGGGAATCCTGGATGTAAGGAGAACCTCTGCTTAGGCCCAAAGGAAGGGGGAAAAAATGAGAATGTCCTTGCCACCTGGGGCTGTGGCACTGAAGTCCAGGGTCACTTTCATCCTATCAGCTCAGCGGGGCCCAAAGCAGGGAGCACCTAGGCTCAAATCCTGGCTGTGTGTCTGGGTGGCTGTGAGGCGTTCTCCATTCCCTTAACCTCTCTGGGGTTGAGTGAGTTTTGTTACTTGTAGATTCAGGGAAATGGATAGCTAGCTCATAGAGTGGGATGTGAAGATTAAATAATATAAAATACAGAAGAGCAGCTAGCAGCACACACACACACACACACACACACACACACACACACACACAGCATTCTAGATCATCCAAGACACCTTCCTGATGGTGATGGTCATAATCGTTGATATCTAGGAAGCATTGGCCAAGGGCTAGGCCCAGGGCTTTGATCTCTGCACGCAGGAATATACTTAATGCTTCTGATGACCCTGTGGGTGAAGGATTTTATTTCATTCCTTTATTTCTTTGAGAAAAAGGATAGAGACGTTTTCTCGCTTGGTGAGCAAAGGAGAAACACGGAGGATTCCTGTCCCAGACGCTGTGATTCTGCCCATCAGGGAGAACAGGGATTTTTTTTTTTAAAGTTTTTTTTTGATTCATTGATTCTTTTTAGTTCTACGTAACGTTGGGATACATTTTGACAGAATCACAAAAGCATGGAGCGTCACTGGCTGCAATTCGGACCCCAGCACTTCCCCCTCTCTCTCCCCAATCCACTCTCTCGCTCTACAGATCTTTCTGCAATTATGATAGTTTTCTTCCTTCTTTCCTTCTTTCCTTCCTTCCTTCCTTCCTTCCTTCCTTCCTTCCTTCCTTCCTTCCTTCCTTCCTTCCTTTCTTCCTTTCTTTCTATTAGAGTCTGGTGGATGTACTTGGTGTTGGGATTTGCTGTGGTATATTCGGGTATGTCCATAGGATTTGGTCCGATTCATTCCACTACGGAGGCGATTCTAGGCTACATTCCAGGTGTTCTCTGTTGTCATTCAGTTGTTAATTGGGGACACAGCCCGTTCTCGGTGCCATCCCTGGGTCTGGGTTCCTTCCTTCCCGTGGTGGGTGTGGGCTGGAGGACAGGTAACTCTGCCAAGGATGGGGAAGAGAGGTGATGGGGTCCCCCCTAAGATGAGCAAGGGAGAGAGAGATTGGGGAGGAGCAGGCAGAGAGGAAGAGAAAGAAACATGTCCATTATTTTTAAAATAAGTCCCAGAGGCAGAGCGGCAAGGGCTGTCTTCAAAGCCTGAGGTGGACCACTGTGGCATTTCCCCACCAATTCCTACATTCCATTTCTATGGGAAAAAACAGATGAGGACATTGGCAAGACGCTTCCTGCTGAGAGAGGGCAAAGCTGGGGGAATTGACCCAAAGTCCTTGCTCTCCATGGGGCATGGACACTTACGGGCATTGTCAGTTCAGAGGTCCGTGGTGGCAGTTGGTGGGTGACTTGACAAGACATAGATAGGGCAGGGATCATGCTAGGACAATAAACAAGACAGGAAAGCATTACTTGTGACAAACAATTAGCATAAAATCCTTATGCTTTGCCAGTCAGAGAAATGCAAATCAAAACCACCCTAAGATACCATCTCACTCCAGTAAGATTGGCAGCCACTATGAAGTCAAACAACAACAAGTGCTGGTGAGGATGTGGAGAAAAGGGTACACTTGTACATTGCTGGTGGGACTGCAAATTGGTGCAGCCAATTTGGAAAGCAGTTTGGAGATTTCTTGGAAAGCTGGGAATGGAACCACCATTTGACCCTGCTATTGCCCTTCTCAGATTATTCCCTGAAGACCTTAAAAGAGCATGCTACAGGGATACTGCCACATCAATGTTCATAGCAGCACAATTCACGGTAGCTAGACTGTGGAACCAACCCAGATGCCCTTCAATAGATGAATGGATAAAAAAAATGTGGCATCTATACACAATGGAGTACTATGCAGCAATAAAAATGACAAAATCATAGAATTTGCAGGGAAATGGATGGCACTAGAGCAGATTATGCTTAGTGAAGCTAGCCAATCCCTAAAAAACAAATACCAAATGTCTTCTTTGATATAATGAGAGCAACTATGAACAGAGCAGGGAGGAAGAGCAGGAAGAAAAGATTAACATTAAACAGAGACATGAGATGGAAGGGAAAGGGAGAGAAAAGGGAATTGCATGGAAATGAAGGGAGACCCTCATTGCTATACAAAATTACATATAAGAGGTTGTGAGGGGAATGGGAAAATAAACAAGGAGAGAAATGAATTACAGTAGATGGGGTAGAGAGAGAAGATGGGAGGGGAGGGGAGGGGGGATAGTAGGGGATAGGAAAGGTAGCAGAATACAACAATTACTAATAGGGCATTATGTAAAATTGTGGATGTGTGACCGATGTGATTCTGCAATCTGCATTTGGGGTAAAATTGGGGGTTCATAACCCACTTCAATATAATGTATGAAATATGATATGTCAAGAGCTTTGTAATTTTGTGAGCAACCAATAAAAAAATAAAAGAAAAGAAAAAAATCTAAACAAAATCCTTATGCTTTGCACACACAAGAAAATGAGGGTTCATAAGATGCCCATAATTTGCTCAGGGCCATCCACATAACATGTGGGAGTACCACATTGCCAGACGGCTGAACAGAGGAGCACGTTACCAAGGCTTCTCATGTTTATTTGAAGATACAACCATCCTGCAGATGCTTTTGCATATGGGAGGCCTCTAAATTCTCAGTTTCCATGAGCAGTTCACCTACCTGATGATTGGCACATGTACTAAGTGACTTTTTTTGTAAATATATCATGGTGGGAAGACTTCTAAGATGGTCCCCAGGGGTTCTCATATGGTTTCATGCAATACCCTCCTTGGAAAGTAGAATGAGCATCATTATAATCAATAGATTACAGTGAAATGATAGGGTGTTGCTTTATTAGTTTTCTACCTCTGCATGTATTAGTCTACTTGAGCCTCTATAACAAAAATACCATGGACTGGGTATTTTCAACAATAGAAATGTATTTTCTCACATTTCTGGAAACCAGAAGTCCAAGACTGAGTTTCTTCTGGTCAGCTTGATATCTGGTGAGGGCTCTTGTCCTGGACTTTCCTTGGTAAATGTACACAGAAGGAGAGAAAGAGAGAGAGAGAGAGAGCGCGCGCGCGCGCATGCACTTTGGTGTCTCTTCTAATAAGGACACTAATCCCTCAGATCTGGACCCTAACCCATGACATCATTTAATCTTAATTCTATCCTTAAAGGCCCTGGCTCCAAATACGGTCACCCAGTACAGTTAAGGCTTCAACATATGCATTTGAAGGGGGACACAATCCAGTCTCTAATTCTGCATAAGAATTTGAACAAATATAACAAATGTACTAAAACAATACAAATGTGTCATCGCACTGTTTGCCTGGGCCAGGAGCTTGAGGACAGGTTGGCTGGGCTCTCTGCTCAAATTGTCACGCATCCGAAATCTGCCAGCCTGGGTTTCATCCAGGCAGTGCTCTTCCAAGCTCATTCTTGGTGTTGGCAGATGTGGGTTCCTGGTGGCTCTAGGACCGTCTCCTTGCTGGCTGTCATCTGAGAGATGAACGCTCCCAGGGGCTGTGGTCACCTGCAGGACTTGCCACATGGTACCCTCCCTCTGCAAGGCAGTGGTGCTGGGCAAATCCTTCTCAAGCTCTGAAGCTCTGACTTCCCTCCTCTCTGACTTCAGGACCCAGACTCAATCCATATGGGTTGAGCTGAGTTCGAAAGGGGCCTTGGTGACGAAGCCATTTCCCCGCCTTAGGCCAACGGCGACCTTCGCTACATTTACAAAGTCTCTCTGAACGTATAATGTGACCTAATCAAGGAAAGGACGTCCCATCGTATTCACAGTTCTGGGATGATGCAGGACGTGTCCATCAGGGGAACGTCTTAAAACTGGACATTCTCCAGCCAATAGCCTGTGAGGAGCTGAGGCCCTCAGTCCAACAGCCCACAAGGAACTGGCTCCTACCAACCACCATGGTAGTGTGCTTGGAAGAGGTCCCTCCCCCGGCCAAGCCTTATGGTAGCTGCAACCCTGGCTGACTCCTCAATTGGGAGAGGACCTCGCCAATCCCCACCCAGATCCTGACCTACAGAAACTGTGAGATAATAAATCATTGGAAAGACTTAAAACTTATTCTCAGGTGTGGTGGTGCATGCCTGTAATCCTAGCAACTTGGTAGACCGAGGCAGGAGGACTACAAGTTTTGCTTCAGCAATTTAGAGAGTCCCTAAGCAACTTAGCAAGACCCTGCCTCAACATTTAAAAAAATAAATTTAAAATAAATTATTCTTGGCAATCTTCAAATATATAATACGCTTTTATAACTTTCATATAAAATATACTTCTATGAACTTCAAATATATAGTACCGTTTTATTGTCACCATGAGGTACAATAGATCTCTTGAACTTATTCCTCTGGTCTAATTCTGTGTCCCTTGGCCAGTATCTCCTCTCCTTCTGGTAAGCTCTATTTTATTTTCTGCTCCTCTGAGTTTGCCTTTTTAGATTCCATGCATAAGTGAGGTCATACCCATGGGTCTTTCTGTGGCTTATTTCATTTAAGATAATGTACTCATCCACATTGTCACAAACAACGGCATTTTGCTATTTTTTAAGGCTGAATGGTATTCCATTGTGTACTTACACATTTTTATTTTTTTAAATTTCTGAAAGCAGTTGTTTTCAATGCTAAGTTTTGGGGTAATTTGTATGTAGCAGTATATAACAAATACAATATCTCTTAACAAAAGCTCAGTGATAAGAATAATGTGTATGTGGACTATTTCCAAGAGATTGAGTGATATGCTACCCAATAATATTCATCAAATATCATCCACATGATTTTGTGAGTGAAAATGCTTGATTCATTATAATTCCTGCTTTATGTTCAAGATCTGTGATATAATGTGGGAGGGGTGATCTTTGAGAGATACATTTGTCTGCTGACTTGATACGTGATCCTATCTTTCTTCTCTCCACCCCCCCCCCTCAATTGGACTTAGGATATCACATATCTCACACATGCTAGACAAGCACTATGAGCTACAAAGGGGGTAGCCCCTGGATACTCACAGAAAAGCACCCAGGATTCTGCAATATTTAAGTGGCATGTTTCACTAGCGTTTAGCAATTTGGTGCCCTGGTACCACCTCGAATCACGTGACTATGCCCAGCATAAGCATCATCATGTTGGCAAGACACATACCATGAAACAATTAAGATGGGCCAGATTTCCTTCCCTTCGTGAAAGATAACCATCTACACATCCAGTCCTCCAACAGTTGCCAGACCTAGGGCGAGAGTCAAAAAAAAAATGGAAGCCCATAAGTCTAAATAGTTGTAAAATGAAAATCCAGCTATTGACGATGAGATAAAATAGGTTCCAGTCTCCTTCCTTGATAAATATATGAAAGAATTAACAGCCCACCAAAGTGGCATGAAAATTACTTGAAACTGTGCCGCAGTCTGGCTGGGCACAAATAACTGAGCCGCCACAAAGCCTTGTAGATTCAAACAGCAACTTTATTCCCCAACTCTCACCGGCACTGCACACACCACACGGGAACACACTCCCTCCACCGGGCTCCATCCAATCTCCAAACTCCCCTGAGAACTGCACGGGAACTCCAAAGTAGGGCGCCCAGGCAGCAAGAGCCGCCCTATTGCCCTACAGTAAAGGTCAAATATACAATTCAATCAATCCAGCATCACAGCAATTATATATAGCTTAATTCAAACCATCATCTCAATGGTCACCTTTCAACCATTCCCTCTGGCAAATGCCAGGCATCATTCTGACTGGGCTGTGACTCTCAACAAAACTGAAAACATTCCAACCATCAGCAGCTACCAGAACGTTCCCTGAATACAAGCAAAGGCCTCCACAACCTCAGCTGCTATTTAACCCCCTCCGAGGCCCATTCTCTACTTGGGAGGAGACTGACCCTTAGCCCTGGGATCCTGAGTTGAGCTGCCCCTTAGCATCCAAATGCCCAAAAGAAACTTCCATATTTTTCCATTGAAATCCTAAGCCCACCCTCACCTTATTTATTTATTTATTTATCTATTTATTTACATTAAGGTGGTAGATAAACCTTGATCCCTGGCCACTCGGTGAATTGCTCAGCTCTGAGTACTCCTTCAGGCACCTCTAAATAACCCTTCTCATGGTGCCTGCTGCTGCTGGTTCATTCACACTGTGAACTTCAACAGGTAGAAGAAACGCTTTCCTCCCAACATGCACCCAGCCGGTAGAGACCTCTTGTAGAAAGCCGGCTCTTGGCCGTTCATCCACTCCCAGCTTTGACACAACATCCTCATGTGCACATGTGGGCATCCTGGCCTGCATGGCCAAGTGCTGTCCACATACCCCCACCTCCACCTCTACGCAGCTGCTCCTTGGTCACTGTCAGACCTAGGAAGGCACAGGCCCTCAATCCACCTCTGTGCGACAAACCCAGGAGGGAGCTTTGGCAGGTGCTGAAAATGAGCACCGGGTCACTGGGACAAGACTGCACAATTTTGAAGAATCCTGCACAGTCTGCGAGAGCATCAGCTCCACCATCTCTGTCCCCTTGACACCACAGCTCTTTCTCCTGTTGCAGGGTGGTGTCGCCAGGAGAGAAACAGAATGACCCTCCAAAGCACCACGGTGATCCCTCTGCTCTGCTCCAAGGGCAGGGCTGTAGCAGTCAGTGCCCGGAGGAAGGTAGTCTGCATGCTAGATGGGGAATGGAAGGCCCATCAACTGGGACGTGTGGGAGACACTGATCTGGCACCTGGGCTGGTGGGACGCCAGGGGGAGATGGCTCTGGACAGAGAGAAAGCCAAGTTGACTTATTTTCCAGTTTGGGTAAGTCAGTAAGAGAAGTCGTAGCTCAGCCCTAAATCAGTGTAAAGTGACCATAGAAATGGAGTCAGAGAGAGCCACAGCAAAGTGCTCCCCAACCTCCAGGAAGGTTGGGAAGTTCAATGTCAGGGGTGCAGTCTCAGTCACTCATCAGGGAAGAAAGGCCAGATGGAGGAGGTGAGTCTGCTCTCCACATGGATGTTGAAGGAGCCCAACAAGGTGGATCAAGACAGAGTCCCCAGGCAACCACCAGACTAGCCGCAAGACAATGTGACATTGTGCCCAGTTCCCACATCTTTTGTATCAATTTATGTCTTGCTGAATCCCCCAGGTCCCTCGCTCTGGAAACCTTCAAGGTTGCCCAATGAAATAGTACAATTTCCAAGCCCATCTGCTAGGAGAACCAACACTCTTCTCTCTCCTGCTCCCTGGATGCATGGTTTACACCTGCAAGGTAGCAGGTCCAGCAGGCAAGGCCATACAGCTGGGCACATGTGGACATGTGAGTCACAAAAATCTGGGTTCAACTCACAGCTCCACTGTGGTTTTGTGGACCTCTCTTAGCATCTGGGCCTCACCTCTAGAATTCAATGCATGAAGTGTTCAGCGTGGGACCCAGAATACAATATCTGCTTCATGAACATCAGTCATGGTTGAAATGGAGTAAGCTATTCACAAAACTGTCTTCAGCCAGGTGCGGTGGAACACGCCTCTAATCTCAGCAGCTCAGGAGGCTGAGGCAGGAGGATCACAAGTTCAAGGCTAGCCTCAGCAACTTAGCAAGGCCCTGTCTCTAAATAAAATATAAAAAGGGTTGAGGATGTGGCTCAGTGGTTAAGTGCCCCTGGGTTCATCCTTGGTACCAAAACAAAAAATAAATAAACAAAAAAATTATCTTCCATCCTAAAGTATGCTTTCTTTATGGCCAATGACAATATCCTTTATATCAAGAATCTGTCAGTGTCTCATTTTTTAAAAAAATCATTTAGGGCTTACTATATGTCAAATACTATCCACAGCCAATAATAGAATGCTAGTCATGGTTAAACAGAGCCTGATTGAATCAAATAAATAAGTCAAGAGATTGTAACTTATAATTAAGAAACCCTCATCTACCTCTGAAGCCCATAAAACGTCTATAATTGATCTTGAAACCTCCTCGTGAAAATACTCAACTCTTTCTCTCTCTCCCTCTTTTGATCCCCATAAGGGAAACAAAACAACACGTTTTCAGACAAGCTGACCTATCGGGTAGATCTGTAAGTAAAGATTCCACCGTCGCCGAGGAAGCCTCCCGTTTCTCTGATCTCATGTGGGGGAAACGGCTGCACAGTTATCTGCCATTTTTTTTTATTAACAAAAGACCTCAAATACAGATTCCCAGTGGGGGAGAAAGCATTCCTTCCCCAGAGTCGGCAATGAGCAGAGACATCTTTATAAAAGAGCCACGGCACATAAGCACCATGCCGTTTCTCACAGTGTCACCTGGGTGGAGTGCGTCTCCACTGATTATCGATAAACCACAACCAGGATTGATTTCCACATTTCACTTCTAAGCCTAATGCAGACAGTTGAAATATAAAAGATAAAAGGACAACAGTGGCTGGTGCTATCTGTCTCTTCCCTTTGGCCAGACGTGGCCACAGCGCTGTCCCCAGGACTCAGAGCATGAGAGGAGAATGAGACCCACCCCGGACCCTGTATTTGCCACACGAATCAATGAATGAAGGAAAGACACATGACGTCTTTGCCGATCCTCATGAGTAGTGATAGGAGTTCCTCAGATTTTTTGTGGACTTTGTTCTCCTGAATTTGGAAAGCCAGGCCCTTTTAGAATCTGAACTCTGAAATTTCAGAACCATGGACAGAGAACAGCAGCTTCTAAAGCTAGAGGAGAGGGTGAGGTGTCCTAGGGGGTCTGCAAGGTACCGGGGAGCATTCATTTCCTGGGGTCTGTCTGCCCTGTTAGCAGGGGGTTCCTGTCTGGGTGTGACTGACAGCCTGTACATTGGACATTGTTCCTTTAACTTCTCAGTCTCCTGGAGTTGCACTCTGATGGTCTGGGGGAGTTTCCCCATATAACAGCTTCGTGGTTCCCCCTCCTACAAGGGAGTCTGTATCCCAATTTAGCTCTTCCCAGTACCCCTGTGTATAGCAAAGGGCCTGAGATTTCCCGGGCAAGATGAGAGGTGACAAAATGCTGCAGATTGTCAGGTCTGGAAGGCGGCAGATAAGAATGTTCTCAAAGAATTGAAGTAGAAGGTTTTGACCTAGGAGGGGCATCTGCCTCACATCAGGAAGAAATGAAATCCTCCCCCAAAGAAAGAAGATCAGTGAGTTCCCCCAACAGCTGGGTGTGAAGGTGACTCAGGGGCAGGCGAACAGAAGGAAAATTACCAAAGAAACAAATTGGTCACCCACAGATCTACCATGACTGCACGTGACAGAGGTGGAATAAAATCCACTTCTAGGAAGATCATCCTTTCTCATAAGCTTCCACTCTCAATGTGGACCACAAAAGAAGTGTTGGGGATGGGCTCAGGAAGAAAGACAGACACAAAGCCATCTTCAATAGAGGAGAAAGTTTAGAAGAGACTTCAAACCTGAAACTGAATCAAGTGGATTTTCCGCAGGCTTAGATTGACACATCTAAATTATACTTGAATATAAAATTAAAATTCTTTAAAATGCAATGTTGTTATATGTTGAGGGCAGAGAGAGAGAGAGAGAGAGAGAGAGAGAGAGAGAGAGAGAGAGAGTCAAAGGTCCGCTGGGTGCTGTAGCATATGCCTGTAATCTCAGGAACTTGGGAGAATGAAGTAGGAGGATCACAAATTCGAGGCCAATTTGAGCAATTTAGGGAGACCCTAAATTGAAGCCCCTGGCTTCAATCCCCAGTTAAAAAAAAAAAAAAGTCAAAGACCAGATTGGAAGGACGTAAGACTCACCCTGATTGACATTGACTTGATTATTTTCCGATGTGCTGGTCTCATCCTCAGCATTGCTTGACTTTGAACTGGTTTCTTCCTGTGAGTCAAGTAGAAATAAGAAAAATAATTCATTCCAAACAGCTGAATCTCCTTAAACTCAAACCACCCATGAACACACATGAACAGAGACTTGAACAGTCTTTGAAAATACAGGAATTTAAACTGTGTGGCACATTAGTTCAACTAAACAGAGACCACTTGGGTTGTAGCTCATTACATGATAAGAATTAATATATGATAAAGAAGGAAAAAATAAGATTATTGAATAAACTATAAGGGGATAATTAGTTAGGGATAATTAGTTATGTACTGAAACAAATTTCAGACAGTTCACAGTTTTTGCAAAATCAAATAGAAACAAATGATTAGAAAGAAATGAATATTTATCAAACGTCTGGGAAGAGAAGGAATGCCTAGATTGAGAAAAAATTTTCTAAAAATCACAAAGGAAAAGAGGGGCAGATGCAATAAAAAAAAATCTTCTGTCTATAAAAACCTTAAAAATCAAACTTCAAAGGAAAACACATTTTGAAGTAACTATTTTAAAAAACCATCATGTATTTATATATTGGAGTCAATAACAAATATTTAAGAAAAACAAAGAAGCCAATAGATGATTGGAGAAAGGACCTTGAAGATCTTTACACAAAGAGGAAACTACTGTTTCACAAACGTGGGGGAAATGTTACAATATCTATCCCAATCAAAGCTATGCAAATAAAAGCAACAATATTCAATGCCTTTCCAATTAGCTAGCCTTGTAGAATGATCACAGGTGTATGAACTGGGAGTTTTCTTACAAGGCAGATCAGGGTGCAAATTGGCAGAGGCTTTTTAAGAGAGTTATTTGTAAATATGTGTTGCATGCCTTCAGAAGGGCACATCCTTTGATCTCGTAATTACACGATTGGCATGCATAGCTTAGTGAGAGAAACCAAAACCTTGGTGGTGGGCCAGAGTGGGGCCAGGCTGAGCCTGTCAGGAAGACGCATGACCGCAGCATCACTAATAGGAAGGAAAAAATTCAAATTTAAATGCTTGGTTAAATAAGCCATGCCATAATCCTTGCATAGAACATTATGGAGTCATAAAACGCAATGTTCACAAAGACAGTATAATGTAGGAAATGCTTATGATATAATAGTAACTGAAAAAAAAAACACAAGATAAAAATTGCATATAGAGAATGGATATAATTATGTAAAATAAAAACTAGGCACGAAAAAAAAAAAGCCCCTGAAGAAAAGTCATTAAAATGTAAATACTCGCTACGCATGAATGATAAAATTGTGGATGATTTTTAATTTTCTTTTCTACTTTTCAGGAATTTTTTTTTCCAATAATGAAAGGGGGAAAAAGAGGCTTTTTTAAACATTTAAGATTTCTGTTCCTGTAGACATCTTGGGTCATTACGAATGTCGAAATTTTGCTTCGGGCCAAGGTCACTTTTGGAGATCTTTGGAATGCAGTTCACATACAAGAGACTATTCGATAAAGTCTCCAGCATAAAACCTCTAATTGTAAATGGAAGGAGAAGCCCAGGCCGGCCACAGAGATGTGCTCAGGAAATAGCTGTAGAAGGCAATGGATGAACGGGTCATTCCAAGCGGAAGCTAGTTTTCAGTCTCAAACTGCAGCCCTTATCAGCTGCCTGCCACTGTTGAAGCATCTTAATAAATGAACTCATTTAAATCTTCCAACAGCCGAGGAGATAAGTCCCATCCCGTTCCCTGTTTTAGGATCGAGGTGAAGTCAGTTGGCCAAGATCACAGCGTGGCAGGTCGGGGATGCGGAATGGAAACCCTGATAGACAAGGTGCAGCCAAAGCTCCTCCTTCTCCTTGAGCAAGGGACTTTCCAAAGCTCTCCTCCTAGCAAGAGCTCAGTGACCTCTACCGCCCTGGCCAGGTTGGGGGCACTGGGGTTGGTTAGAATTGGTGCCAAGTGGCTCTTTGGTCAATTCTAACTTTGCTCTAATCATCACAAAAGCAAGGGCTGCAAAGAACGGTCGTTGGCAGATGTTATTTTTTCCCCTAACTTTATGGAACACAAGGTCCCCAATCTGCCCAGTTCATTCATACTCTGGTTTGCTCCACAGTCATATGAAGGAATTCCTCAACTCATGAAAACCAGGGAGAAGGGTGTCTGGTACCACTGCCTAGAACTCCAGTCCCAGCGAGGTCCAGCAATGTTCCCTGGGGAGACCCCTCACCCTGTGGATCGGTAGAGAAATGGACATACTGCTGCCCGCCTCCCAGGGTTGCTACAAGATTGAATGGGTGCAAGCTTAAAACACACGGAAGCCAGGGGCTGCGGCACCTGCCTGTAATCCCAGCAGCCCAGGAGGTTCAGGTGGGAGGATCACAAGTTCAAAGCCAGCCTCAGCAACTTAACTAGGTCCTAAGCAACTTAGTGAGATCCTGCCTCAAAATGAAATATAAAAAAACGGCTGGGATGTGGCTTAGTGGTTAAGTGCCCCTGGGTTCAATCCCTGATACCAAATAATAATAATACAGTTAGAACCACCCCTGGCACATGAATATTTGATATGATTTATCAGTTATTTTTATGATTGCCACAACCACCATTAAGTGTCTATTTGACACAATTTAGGACCAATAATAAATTAATTGAAAAAATTAAGTTCATAAAAAAAATACACCTGCCTTACATGCTTTATTTTAACATAACCAGGAATTGTATACTCTATCACCAATATTTTGATGTAAGTCAAAAAGCCTTTCTTTGGGCTGGGAGTGTCACACGGTGGCACACTGCATGCTGTATAGAAAACCGTCCAGCTAGCAGGTGGAGTGGTGCACACCTGTAATCCCAACGACTCTAGAGGCTGAGGCAGGAGGATCGCAAGTTCAAAGTCAGCCTCAGCAAAAAAGTGAGGTGCTAAGCAACTCCGTGAGACCCTGTCTCTAAATAAAATACAAAATAGGGCTGGGCATGGGGCTCAGTGGTTGAGTGCCCCTGGGTTGAATCCCCAGTACCCCAAAAATACCAAAAAAGCAAAAAGTGACCAGCTCAAAAGCAACAAGGGTACAAATGTCAAGTGAGAGTCAGGAGGACAAGTGAAACCTTTATAATTTGTGGGATACAAGCCATGGTGAATGTAACCCCTTTGCTGGGCTCTGGGGTTTGCATTATTTTTCTGAAATACCTTCTTTCTTTTATGATCTTTCTCCCTTGCTGAAATAATATTTCTCCTGGTGGGCTATTGTAGTATGTTCCTGGTCTTGAATCCAGGAATTCGAAGGAGAAAGAATCTTCACGAGCCATTTTCTTCCTCCCTCCATGTCAATCATACTGTGCTAGAACGTTACACCAAGACATATCCTGACAGCTCAAGACTGATTTGGCTTGGGACCCATGGCTAGAAAGAAGTATTCTGCCCAATGATCCCAGTTTAAGAATAAACCCAAGAATAACAAGCTAGTCCTGCACTCAAGACGGATCTTAGAAATGAATTTTTTTCTTTCCTTTTTTTTTGTACCAGACATTGAATCTAGGAGCTCTCAACCACTGAGCCACATCCCCAGCCCTTTTTATTTTAAATTTTGAGATAGGATCTCGCTAAGTTGTTTAAGGGCCTTGCTAAGTTGCTGAGGATGGCTTTGAACTTGCGATCCTCCTGCTTCAGCCTCCCAAGTTCCCAGGATTATAGGTGTGATCTACCCTGACCAGCAAGAAATGGATTTTTTAAAGCCATATGAAATCATCCAGCAATTTCCCCCAAGGGACTAATAGCTATAAAAATAAAGTTGCTTTCCCAAAGCATTTCACTAGACCAGAAATTTTAGTATTCAATGTTTATATGTTGATTCCCTGCCCCCTCATTCCAAAATATAAGTTCCTTTGGAGAGAAAGATCTGTTTTGCTAATCATTGAATCCCCAGTGTCTAGTACCTAGCAAGGCTCTCAATAAATATTTGACTGACAGGTTGGCCCACAAGAGCTCTCCTACCACCTAGAGGTGACAGAAGTTCGGTGTGGTTAGGCAGTATGGCTAGGATATTAAGAAAGGACTCTCTGATGAGATAAGGCAGGGGCATTTTGGTTGAGTCCTGAATAATAAAGAGGTAGCCAAGAAATGATATAAGGGAGCAGAATTCTTATAGAACAGAATTCTTTAAGAAAATACCTTAGATTGGGTGATTGATAAATAGTAAGGATGTATTCCTCACAGTTCTGGAGGCTGAGAAGTTCAAGATCAAGGCGCCAGAAGATTTGGTGTCTGGTGAAGGCTAGCTCTCTGCATCCAAGATGGCGCCTTTTTGCTGGGTCCTCAGGTGGTGGAAGGACCAAGCAAGCTCCCTCTGACCTCCTTCATAAGGGCACAAATCCCATTCGTGAGGCAGAGCCCTCAAAACCTCATCGCCTCCTTAAGGTGTCACCTCTTAGTACTCACCACAACGGGGATAAGAATTCAACTTGGATTTTGGAGGGACATAAAACTTTAATCGCTGTTTGCTATAATGGCCACCAGCAGAGAAGTGACAGAAAAGGAATGTGTCATCCCTAAGTTCCAGAGGAAGGTCTGGGCTGAAAACACCTCGTGATAAAAACCCTTAGTCTCCATTATGGACTGGGTGGTTTTGACCCCCCAAAGACACTCTAATCCCCCATGTGACTGTATTTGGAAACAAAGTCCTTAAAGAGTCAACTAAGATTAAATGAGGTTGTAAGGCATGAAGACAACCATCTGCAAGCCAAGGAGGGAGGCCTCGGTTAAAGGACTTTGATCTTGAACTTCAGCCTCCAGAACTGTGAGATAAATTTCTATTGTCTATGACATTTTGTTACAGCAGCCCTAGCAAACTAATACAGTCTCCAATAACACATTAATCCTCACAAACACAAGTCTCAGCCCTTCTTACTCTCTCCTACTTCTTTTTGAGACTGAGGAGATTCCTGAGATGTGGGACTTCAATGCTAACACCTGGAAAGTCTCAGAGAAATTCACTGGTCACCGGGTACAGCCATAACCCTCCTGTATTTTGTCTTGAGAAAGGACAAAAAAAAAAAAAAAAAAACAGAAGCAAACAATGGTTGTTTTTTTTTTTTTAAAGGTCTTTTTTTCTACTGCTTGTCCTCTGGGAATACCACTGACCCAGACCCATGGGTGACAGTACAGAACATCGTCCCTGGGAAGATGGAGCCGTTTTCAAAGGTTTTAACTGATACGTTTAAGTGTTAGCCTTGGACGGGCCAATGTCCTCTGAGCTTCACCTACAGGAACACACATAATCTTCAAAAACTCCTATGAAATGATGTGTTAATCAGCTTTTTGTTGCTGTAACCAAAATATCTGGCAAAAACAATTAGATGAGGGAGAGTTTATTTGGGGCTCATAGTTTCAGAAGTCTCAGTCCATAGACAGCCACCTCCATAGCTCTGTGCCACTGGGTCACTGCAATACATCAGTGAAGCTGAGCTCTGAACGTAACCTACTTGAGAAGATTTTCCCCATGAATATGTTTAGCCGTGGCCTTGATGCCAGATGGTGAGACGTTTCCAGAAACATCACTTCTCTCTGTCTAAGTTGCCTTGCAAAACTCTCATAGGGTTGTTCAGGGGCTTACTAAAGGTAACTCAGGGCAAGCACTTAGCAGAGTACTTAGTGCACAGTAGCCACTCCGTAAATATTTGCTGATGATAATAGGCACCCCCACCGATGCCCTGCTTGAATCTCTTCTATTATCAGTCTCTACATTTGCTTTAGGATTTTTCAAGTTCTTCAAGCAAAAACTCAAGAGCTGTGTGATCCTCCAACTCAACCCCTTGGACACACTTTTGTAAAAGAGTGGAAAAAGTAAAGATCCAAGCATCCTCACACCTGCCATCAACTCTGGAAAGACCGAGGCTGCCCAGTTCTTACGATGGAAATTGTCTGCGGCTGATTCTGCCCAGCAGGTGCACAAGGCTCCAAAACAGGAACATATCCCCTTGTCCCTGGTTCCACAGAGGACGCTGCAGAACGCACTGGTTTATTTATGGCAAATGTTCGGCCTCTGGTCCTGTCTGATGTAAGTGAATTTTTAAAATACTTTAAATTCAGGATAAAGCAGCGAAATGGGAAAATCTTTACACTCCAATAAGACATCATTACGGGCTAGCATATTGCACTCTCAATATCAGACTGAAAACCACCAGGGCATGAAAGGGACCCAGGGCATCAGCTCCATAGATAGTGCCCTGCTAGGGAGGAAGCAGCTCTTGGGGGGGGGGGCTCCTTAGTAAGGACCCTCCCCTCAACCCAGGCCTTTGGAGGTTTTCAAAGATGGCATGGTTTGGGGTCCTCTTCCTGGACATGGAGTGGAGGTGGGGGGAGCAGACACCGTTTGCATCTTTACAGTTTTTCTAGGGTGTGTTGACTTGTATCGTGGTGGGGGGATGGGGAGGTTAGGAAGAGATCATTAGCATTTAGATGGCACCTCTAAGTAGCTGAGTGGCTGAGAGTCCTGGTGTCCAGAACACAAAGAGGAAAAACCAACAGCAGATACCAGAAGGCCCCAAAATTGGTCAGTTGCTCTTAAGGGGGGGTCTCAAGTATGAGCCAGGGAAAGGGAGAGAGAGGGGAGGGAGGAAAGAAAGAAGTTAAAAATGACGCTGGGAGGGGGGCATTCTCTATTTCCTGCTTGTGTGTGAAGGAGGGACCTGCCGTGGTCGTTTATGGATATAGGAGCTGAAACCCAGAGAAGTGGAACTTCTTTAGGGTGGTGGCCTGATTCAAAGCACAGAGCTCTTTTCACCCCCACAGGCCACCCACTCTTCCCCCTGTCTCCCCCCAGCTGAGTGTTCAGGGGGACCCCATTCAAGGCTGAAATTAGCAGGCACACTTAGCACTGCCCACCTCCCACTCCAGGTCAGGCCCTGTGACAGAGGCCAGAAGACAGTGTCTCATGATTTTGATAAAAGTATTCACATTTTATTAATGAAGACAGTGGTTAAGAGAACCTCGCAGAGGCCACAGAGCTACTCTGCAAAGAAGGCCTGCACTCTTTTTTTTCTCTTTTTTTCAATTGATTTTAAAAAATAAATAAATGACATCGGAATGCATTACAATTCTTATTACACATATACAGCCACATTTTTTCCTATCTCTGTATATAAAATATGTTGACACCAATTCCTGTCTTCATACATGTACTTTGGATACTGATGTCTCTCACATTCCACCATCCTTGCTAACCCCCTGCCCCCTCCCTTCTCCTCCCACCCCTCTGTCCTATCTAGAGTTCCTCTAATCCTCCCATGCTCCCCCTCCCTACCCCACTATGAGTCAGCCTCCTGATATCAGAGAAAACATTCGGCATTTGTTTTTTGGGATGGGATAACTTCACTTAGCATTATCTTCTCCAACGCCATCCATTTACCTGCAAATGCCATGATTTTATCCTCTTTTATTGCTGAGTAATATTCCATTGTATATATGTGCCACATTTTTTATGCATTCATCCACCGAAGGGCATCTAGGTTGGCTCCTACCCATTCTCTCTTACTTCAGCTCAAGTCTCGGCTCAGCTATTAAGGAGCGACCCAGTGGCTTCCACCCGTATAAGCCTGTGGCAGATTGCAGAATGTTTCCATAAAGATGCCTGTGTCCAAACTCTCGGGCATGGGAAGATGTCACTTTTTGTGGCAAAAGGGATTTTTTGGAAGGGGGGTGCAGGAGGCAGGGTACTGGGATTGAACCCAGGGCACTTTACCAGTGGGTTACATTCCTAGCCCTTTTTTTGAGACATGGTGTAACTAAGTTGCTGAAGCTGGCCTTGAACACATGATCCTCCTGCCTCAGGCCATGAGCCAAGGGAGGCAGGTGGCCTTTGGAAGATGGAGGTGACAAGGACATAGAGTCTCCTCTAGACCCTGCGGAAGGAACTCAAACCTGCTGGCACTTTGACTTCAGCCCAGTGAGATTCCGTTTAGACTTTTCACTTCTGGAACAGCAAGATGATGAGGTGTTTGTGCTGAGCCACTGGAAATTGTCATATGGTGTTGTTACAGCAGAAATAAGAAGCTCATACACAGCCTCACCTTCCTTGTCTATTAAGTGGAAACTAGGATCTTGGGCCTGCCTGTTCTTTGTGGGTTTGATGAGGATGGAATGTCTGGTGTCCTATGAGTCCTGGGAAGCCACTCCCACTAGGTCACTCCATGTGGACTATGCAGCCGAATCAATTTTTTCTACCCAAGGAAGGCTCATTCAGTCTGCCCACATCTCAGCTGATATTCTTCCAGAGCTCTCTGTTCTGCTTACTTCAGAAAATATCTAGCTAATGTATTGCAATCAGTGAAGAATATAGCCAAAAGCCTAAAGATGCAGAGAGATCAAATTCCTATGATGTTATGTGAGCTCCTGGATCAAGCTATGCCTGAAACCTAAATTACCGTTGAACTTTTCAGTTAGACAAGCCAAGAAACTTCATTTTTTGCTTAAGCTGGTTTGAGTTGAGTTACCGTCACGTATAACCTAAAATATCTGATGCCTCCTACTGTGGTTCTGGACCACAAATCTTTACTACAACCCCTGTATGTAAGTGGCATTACTTCCTTTAATGGATGTGAAAACTGAGACGTGAATGAGTCAAGCCGCTTGCTCAAAGTGCAGCAACTCGTACATAATAGTGAAATTCAAACCCAAGTTTGAGTCCAAAGTCTTTTTTATTATTATTTTTTCCACCAGTACCAATTTCTAACTTTCATTTAACTTGAACACAACTCAGGGGGCCGTAAAGTCAAATTGAAAACGCTATTTCTCTCTGGTCCTTACTCCCGACACTAAAAATAATAGATCACCCTTGTTGTTAAGTCCTATGATGGAACCTCTTAAAATCTCTGCTGAAAATCTTATTAAGTTTCTGCTCAGAATGTAATGCTGGGTAGTAAAAAGATACAAGCTCTTTGTAAAACAGTTTATACCAGAAAACACGTTGTAAAGCTGTTGTCTGTCAGGCAGTGGCCCAAGGAACCATTCCACTTAAATTCAAATAACACCTAGAACAGTTAACGGCAGATGACTTGGGTTAGGAAGGGGGTGTTTGCTTGTTGTTTGCCCACCTGGTTGTAGGGGAGACCGAGCCTTGAATCCAGAATGAGGGGAAATATCAACATAGGATCTCCACCCTCCCACTCTCTTCTGCATTCCTCTCCTTCTGAACCCTGTTCTCTGTTTGTCTGCCCAACGGTGCATTTTGAATGCTGTGGATCTGAGCTGGGGAAGGGGGGGAGGCAGGTGAGAAGGGGTCTCTTTGTCCTATTTATCTTCCTGATCTGAGTCTCATAAATCCAAGCACCTACAGAAGGATGTTAAAAGGTAGCCATCCAGGGTCATGGTCTTCTTTAAAAACTCCTGTCCTTTTTTTTTTTTCTTTAATCTCCAAACCTGGAAGATTACTATTTGCACCCAGAATGACACAGGGGGTCTTCAAACATGCAATGTCTTTGCATTTCCTCATATTTAAGAAGATGTGGAAAGAAACATAAATGGTACCATGCTTTGGTGACGGGGACACGGCGGGTGTGACGGGGGTGGGGTGGATAAGAGGTGTGTGTGACAGAGCCGTCCTGGAGACCAGAAGCGCTTGACAGAGGCAGAGGGAGCAGGTGAGCTGGCACAGAGAGTTAGTCCAGACTGGGACAGGGTGGGACACGGGAGAGTCTAAATGTCTAACTGACAGCTAGAGGAGACGGCACCATCAGGAACCTTGTTGTTCATTTACACAGGGCTGAGAATGGAGTCCGGCCTCGCAGAGGTGGTCAATAAATGTGTCCTGAATCAATTCCTCTGTCAATGAATAATGACTGAATGTTGGATGAGGACGCAGGCAAGAAGTTGAGCCTGGAAAGGACTCTTACGTGGAGCTGAATTCATGCCATTTAAAGGGGCATCCTGTCTGGGCCCGGTGGCACACGCCAGTCATCGCAGCGGCTCAGGAGGCTGAGGCAGGAGGATCGCAAGTCCAAAGCCAGCCTCGGCCAAAGCGAGGCCCTCAGCAGCTCAGGGAGACCCTGTCTCAATAAAATACCAAATAGGGCTGGGGATGGGGCTCAGCGGGCAAGTGCCCACCTGGTTGTCAAGAATGGTGGGGAATGAGGCGAACACACTGCTGACCATCAGGAGGTCACATCAAAAATTGCGTCTTCTATTCCTCAGCCCAGAACCATGACAATCAGCCTCCAAGGAAGCCACAGCTTGGAATCTAGAAGGACAAGAAAAGATATTCAGAAAAGGCAGCTTTGTTGGAAAGCCCCCAGCTTGTGAGATCCTGCTGGGGGAAAGGAAAGCAGCCTCCTGGCCTCACAAGGCCTCACAGCCTCCAGGGACCTGTCAGGAGGACGACCCAGAAAGCCAGCCAGGTGTCCCCTAGCAGGCCTCCCAAGAGCCAGAGAAAAGCCAGGATCGACCCCCCATGGTCTCTCTGTGTCCTTCCAGGACATTGCAAAGACTCAGCCCGTCCCACTGGGTCGGAGCCCTGGTGACACGTCCACGCTCAGCCATGAGGATGTTTGCTGGACCTTTGGTCACCGATGGCTGACTCTGCCCGTCATTCTGTCCTTCTTGGGCAACCCCCGGTTACCGCCCCTTCTGCAGCGAGGACATTGCGCTGGCCTTTGGGGAAAAATAAATGAAGTGGCAGGATTTGAAACTGGGCTTCTGTGGACAGTGCTGTGTGTGTGTGTGTGTGTCTGTGTGTGTGGTTTTAATTTTTATTGATGTTTTTGTTCTTAGCAATGGAGGCAACCCCTCGATGGTTCCGTTGGGGGAGAGAGAGGGAGCAGGGCAGCCGAGCCCCACCATCTGTACCTTCCCTGTTTCTCAGGCCGCTCACTCCTCTCAGAGATTCTCCTTGTGGCTGAAACAGAAAGATAAAAACTTCAAGGGCCACAGCTGTTCCTCCTGAATCCAAGTCTCTGGTTCCCTTCAAACCAGAGGCTCAGAGTCGCTGTTGACATCTCTGCTTCTTTATTTAGCTCCTCACGGGGCTGGTCGGTTTTACTTTGAACATCTCTCTCAGTTCTCCCTGCAGCCCCCAATCCTACCAGCAACCCCTTTCTTTGAGCATTACCACCTTGCACTAGAAGGGATTATGATGATGGTCTCTCTTCCTGTTCTAGCCAGGAAGGGTTTTTCTGGAAACCATAGTCTGTACTATGGAGTCTTTTGAGATAACATCTCACTAATTGGCTTAAGAGCCTCACTAAGTTGCTGAGGCTGGCCTCCAACTTGAGATCCTCCTGTCTCAGCCTCCAAGCCGCTGGGATTTCAGGCATGCAACCACCATGCCCGGCTACTCCTGCTGTCTTTTTACAGAGTTCAGGTCTCATCTCTTGCTATTCTCTCCTTTCAACCTGTGCCCAGCCACCGTACCTCTCACTGTTCTGAGAGTGAATGAAATTATTTCTGGACTGATCCCAAGGTGCTCTTAAGACTTTGAATTCTCTTTTTTCCCAGAATCCTTGTCCCCTGGAACGGTGTGTCTTCCAGGATCCCCTGGCCTGTCCTTCAGAGGTCTCAGGCTTGGTCCCACGTAGCCAACTCAGCTCCATCTGTCTCCTCAGCATGGCCCAAGGGACCTGCCATCACCCGTCCTTTGGAAGCTGCAGGAGACAGCACAGCCTCCTCCCTAGAGTTTCATCCCTGGGATTTATTCTTTGAAATAAAGCACAAAGGACAAAGAGTGCCACGTCCATTCACTAGACATGGGTCGTGGGAGAAGACGGGGCGAGTTAAAGCCGTATCAAAAACTGTACCGCAGACCTACGGAGTAGATGGAATCCCTACAACGTGGGAGGCTGAGGCAGGAGGATCCTAAGTTTGAGGCCAGCCTCCGCAACTTAGAGAGACACTCTTCTCCTGTGCTAGGGGACAGGTCATGAAAAAATTACAGTTAGGTGGGGAAAATAATTTCCAGAGTTCCATAGCACAGTAGAGTGACTATAACTAACAATAATTTATTGAATACTTCAAAATAGCTAGCAGACTTGGAAAGTCCCGTGGCAGGAAGAAACGGTGGGTGAGGGAACGGATATGTTAATTACCTCCATTTGATTATTACGCTGTGTATATGTATCAAAATATCACACCGCACTCCATAGAAAGTATAATTATTATGTATCGATTAGAAGCAAAATTACCGTGTACTGTGGGATGTAGATGTTTTCCTAAAAGGAATGGAGCCGCCTCTGGGAGAAATGAAGCTCAAAATGAAGCGCACAAAACTCGATTTTGATTATAATTATTTTATTTTTTTATTATTGAAAAAAAAATTACATCTATAAACATGGTCTAATAAGCAAATGATACACTGTGAGAAGTTGGTCTGCCTCTCAACTCCCATACCCCGGACCCTCTGCCAAACACTTGTGAACTTTCCCCAAAATATTCCACTTACTCCAAAAATAAGTATCTGCAGAGTTTTTAAATGAATAGAAGTCTAACAAAAATACTAAGCAGCCCGGCGTGGTGACGCACACACCTGTCATCCCAGCAGCTAGGGAGGCTGCGGCAGGAGGATGGAGAGTTCAAGGCCAGCCTCAGCAACTTAGCAAGACCTTGTCTCAAAATAAAAAATAAAAAGGTCTGGGGATGTGGCTCAGTGGTTAAGCACCTCTGCGTTCACTCCCTTGTACAAAAAAAAAAAATATATATATATATATATATATATATATATATATATATATATATATATATATATATACACTAAACAATGCTTTGTTGTTTTTAACTCAAAATACACTTTGGTGATCAGCCCATGTGCACCCGTAGACATCTTGGTCCTTTGTGACTGCTGTGTACCCAACTGGATGGAGGCTCATAGTTCATGTCCCTCTTCGCAGACCCTTGTTTTGATTCATAGACGTTTTGCACGTATGTTGTGGCATTCACGTGGCAGGATCCGTGACACGTTCACCAAGAGGGAATCCTGGGTCAGAGTTTGAAAGTACCCACTTTCTTATAATGAAGGTCTGTCTGTGCCTGGCTGATCCGAGGAGCTGGAAGCCGTTCCTCCATGGGAGAACTGGCCCAGTGGAGTCCTAAGTGCAGGCACTCAAGTCGCCCCAGGGCAGCCAACTTGGAGAGGTCTGCCGTTTCCAAACCTGTTGTCTCTGTATGGCCCCTCGCATGGCATTCAAGGCTTTTTACCATCTTGATGCATCAAGGTGATTTAGGTCTTGTCTGCGAGCAAAATGTCTGCTCAAAAACTTGAAAGCAGCTGGGTATAGTAGCACATGCCTGTAATCCCAGTGGCTCGGGAGGCTGAGGCAGGAGGATCATAAGTTCAAAGCCAGCCTCAGCCATAGTGAGGCCCTAAGCAACTCAGTGAGACTCTGTCTCTAAATAAAATACAAAATAGGGCTGGGGATGGGGCTCAGTGGTAGAGTGTCCCTGAGTTCAATCCCTGGTATCCCACCCCACACCCCCCCCAAAAACTTGAAAGCAAATAAGAGATGCCAAGAGGAACTCAAATTATGGCTAATGTTCTCCAAAGCACAGAGATTCCTGGCCCCATGTTACCGTCATTAGCCACATGCAAAGAGTTGGAGAAAAAGAATTCTTAGCAATTTAAGTCCCAGGCATACCCAACTAGAAATAAAGTTGTAGATCTGTCATTGCCCATAGAGCACCTCCTATACATACACACCTTATGTTATGACCAAAGCTGAGTGGAGCCCAAACTGGACAGTCCCTGTCCATGAAGGGCAGCCTCCACTAACTCAGCTTTGCTTCCTGTGGGCCAACAGACGTAGTCTCACGAGAATTTACCCAGCTTCAAGACAAGTTAGAAATCCATATTTGCATGGAAAACCTCCCAATTTTGAAGACTCCAATAACAACATTTTTAAGAAGTCAACCCTGTGCATGACAGAAACGAAAGTGTGTAAGTCAAATTAGGCCCGAGAGTCCTCGGACCTCTCTGCTCCAGGGGTATCCAGAAGGCTCACGTGTTCTTCTCCCTTTTTCTCCAGACAGGTCCACCCCAAAACTCTGCATCCGTATTTCCAAACCCAAGCAACGGAAAGACGACCAAGGTCTGCAACTGACAGCTAAAACAGAGCCTGGAACAAATCCCCTGGTATTGAAAAGAACGTTCTGGAGGTCAATCCTCACCTGTGCTCTGACCAAAGCTGTTAGACTCCCCCGTGAAACACTTGGAGGACCTCACGAGACATTGGAGGACTACATGGCATATGACCAGCCACCCCACGGAAGGACTTGGGCCACAGAAGTGACAAGGAGGCCGGTCACCTTCAGAAGGTGACGAGGTGGCTTCCTGCAGAGCCTTCTCGGCCATTTCCCATTTCCCAGGTAGCACTCGTTCCTGGATCCTTTGAAATGAGTCGTGTGCTCCTTCCTGAAGCTCCTCAGAGGAAGAGCAGAAAATCCGGCGGCTCCTCACACCCTCCTGGCCTCTCCCCCTTTTGAGTGGGTTGTGAACATTTCTCCTTGGAACAGCCTCTTGTACATATGGCGTGTTCTTGGAGGAAATGAGCCTGCCTCTTGGGGAACTCACCCGGGGCAGCAGAGGCACCAGCAGATGTCTCCCCCATCAGACAAGAAGGTGGGGAGATGGGTCCTCAGGCTACCTGAAAACAGCACCCCAAAAAGATCAACCAAGGAGTGTACAAGAAAACAAGATGGCTTTAGAGGCAGCGTGACCCCGACTCCTTATTATGATTATGGGAACATAAGACTCTGAGATTTGAAGTTCTCCATATTCATTATCGAAACCTTGCTGGGAATTGCTGGTGAATCCAAGAACTTTCCACATGTACCCACGGGCTTAGCTCCACTACCCCTTCAATACCCTCTCGAATGATATCTCCCTGGATTTCCTTTTGGGAAATGATTGATTCCTTTGTTAGCTTAGGGTTGGTGGGATGATTTTTTTTTTTCCAGGTTTTGGAGAAGCACCTCTTGCCAGTTCAAGAAATTCCACCACTTAGTAATTCCTTGGTTGATTTCCTCTGCAAATGTTCATGAAGCATGTAGTTTGCTTCAGACACTGACCCTGGTGTTGAAGTCATAGACCACTCATTTATACTCAACGTCCTCTCACTCCTGAGTTTATAAGGCTCACTTGGTCCCATATGATCCAGCATCTCTTGACCCAGGGTTGGCTCAGGGGTAAGTTCCTGCCCTGAAATTAGGATCTTATCCAGAAAAACCCAAGAGCCCAAGGTGGCTGAACTCACCCATTGCTGCTTGACATTCTCATGAGATTCTGGAGGAATTCCTGATTCCCGGATCCAGGAATTGCTTGCTTTTTTTTTTTTTTTTTTAATCCACAGAGACTCCAGGTGCTTCTTTCTACCTCTGCCCTTCAAGGCCAGGAGCACCCAATACACTTCCAGTAAACCCTCTTTTGTGTGCATTTGCTCAAGTATGTTTTTATTGCTTGCAAGCAGAGAACGTCCACAGATGTTGCAGCTGCTTCCTGCTTATCTGGGCACTGAGTTGGCATGGCTACCTCATCTCATGAAACCTTGAAGTGTTTTTGTTTCGTTTTTTTTTTTTTTTAACCAGAGATTTATAAAAATGACTAGTTGAAGGTCACTGAATCCAGACCATGGAATACACAGAATATATTTCACTCAGTTTGCTCCCCCCACTTACAATCTCTCTGACCGCACCCCCCCCCCAATCAGTAATATCTAAAATACAATTTATTGTCGTTTTTGTGGTGCTGGGGATGGAACCCAGGGCCTCATTCATTCTAGGCAAGTGCTCTACCACTGAACTTCATCCCCAGCCCTAATGGACACTTTGAGTGATGACTATTTTTTGTACCAGAAATGGAACCCAACAGCTCTTAACCACTGAGCCACATCTTCAGTCCTTTTTATTATTTTTATTTGGGGACAGGATTATGCTACGTTGTTTACAGTCTCACCAAGTTGCTGAAGCTGGCCTCCAACTTACGATCCTCTTTTCTCGGCCTCCCGAGTCACTGGGATGATAGGCGTGCACCCCCATGCCCTGCTACTGATAACAACTGATGTCTTCTTACTGGAATCCTGGTACGGTTTCTTAGGCAGCAATGACGCTCGTTCCTTCCCATCTTGGTTTCTTCTGTGTTGTAACTAACCCCCTTTTCTATGCCTCACGACGGGCATTGCTCATTGCTCATTGTTTGGAACATGCTCGTACATTCTACTTAGTGATCGCTTTGTGTCAGGGCGAGCACCCCAGCGGCTTGTCTTTCGGGCTGTCTGTGTTATTGAAGCTTCAAATCAGTCCTATAGGTGGTATCAGATGCGTGACAAATATGCGGTCTGTGTCTTTCTGAACGGAATTCCTCCAAGACAACAGAAAACATAAATTGCTCTGCTTATTTTCTGAGTCCAGACAGATAGTACCAACAAGTACAGACAGCTGGCTGTGAGGGGGTGGAGCACATGCCCCACCCTGGGGACCAGAACCCTCAGCCATTTGCCCTATAGGAATGTGGGTCCGGGATTGCAAATCTTCCCAATTCTTAGGACAAATTTTAAAATCTGGATGTTAGGTGAAATCTACCTTTTCTTTTTTAAGATGGTGGCAATGAGCTAAAGCAGGAATTAATGCTTTGAGGACCAAAGAAGGCGCATGGGTGGGCAGGTGTTGGCCAGGGGGCTGCTGGTTCTCGGCTCTGGGTTTCCTTCTCCTGTTCCAACACACAGCTCCCACAGATCAGCCTCCTGGGCTGCAGAACCCCGAGCTCCACACGTGGGCTCAGCCTCATCCTCTCGCCTGGTTCAGAACTGACAACCTCTTGATCCACTTGCTTTGTGGCATGGCTCTAGAATAACCCCAGGCCCCCATTCTCGTGTGCTCTTGATCTTATTCAAGGTCATCTGGCTTCCACCCTCCACAGGGATGTTTCCAGGGAACAGAGTCCACCCATCAGCTGGCTCCATGAAAAGAAGCCATCTAAGATGCAGGGAAAATGTGGATTTCAAAGTAAAACAAATCTACGTGTAGACCCCAGCTCAGCCACTTAGCTTTTGTAAGGCACAGCTTTCTCATCTATGAAACAAATACCTGTTTGGGGAATTCTGTGCCATCACATGGGTCAGCACATTGTACTTTTTGCCTAGGAAGAGGGTCGTCAGGACACTTATCCTTCTATCATTGCATGTCCAGGGTCCTCACATGCCTCCCGATCTCCCCTCCACACTGTGGTCTTTCAAAACTGAGAGCTGGTGTCCGTGTCCCGCTCCCCCCCCCCCCCCCGCCTTCTCTTCCCTGGACCCGAGAGAACGAGGCATGTGTCAAATGCAGAGCAAATCTTCATGAACGCTCCTGAATCTGGGGTAGGTTTGTGGTCCTGAAGAGACATTCTGGAAGTCTGCCTGAGGCACGGTGGGTCTTGGGAAAAGGATCATCTTTGGAAGACAATCTCCAGGAGATTCTCATTCGGTCCTAATGTTCCTATTTGGGGTTGGGAAGTAGGAGTAGGGAGAGGTTCCTTCCCATCCAGCCTGGGAGATTGGTGCAGCTACACAGCTCATAGCGACCCCTCCCTGAATCTCTAAGGGGGAGGCAGTGTGTGCAGACATGGGTTTTTAAAAAAAGGTAAAGGGCTGTTTGGGCTTTGGCAAACATGGAGATGCCAAGCGGAATGCTTAGATGCTCCTAGGACAGATGGTACCATACTAGAAGGTAGGGGAGACCATTCTCCCACAGGTTTGTCCCTCACCTCTGCCATCTCCGACAGACAGACACCTCCCAGGACACCGTCTCCAGCTGACGGACCCCTCCCAGGACTAAAGGGATGTTGGCTCTGTAAAGCTTTTACACATGAGACCTGCAGTCACTGCTATTATTGGGTGTGATGGTGTGTAGCCTACAGTGTCTGTGACTTGACAATCAAGTAATGAGCTATCGACGAGGGAAATGAACCAGACGGCAGTTGAGGCTGGAGGCCACTAACATCTGAGCCTTTGCCTGCCGACCGTTCACACCCGGGCCTCTTGGATAACAGCTCCTAATTATAATCGCATTTATTGAGATGTTACTCCGTGCTGAGCGCTTTATACAGATGCTACCACGTAAACCTCATGGCAAATCTATGAGAACAGTAATATCACCAGTGTGATTTACAGATACGGAATCTGGGCAGATGCAAACAGAAAATGAACTCACCAAGTTTTGGAGAAAGGGGGCTCCGGGTGCCTCCACCATGAGAGGGGTTGTTAGGAGACACAAAGAGAAGAAATATCCATGCACAGGTGACCCACTGGATTCCGATGGTCCTCAGAGGAATGCCCAGGCTGTGCCAAGCCGGGTTGGAGGCCCTGGGAAGAGTCCATAGACATAGATGCTGTTCTTGTGTGGTGTCCGCTTTATAGGAAAGGAGGAGGGTCAGTTTCTTCCACAGTTCAATGTGCGTAATCACCTGGGATCGTGTCAAAGATGCAAACTGTGAATCAGGGGGTCTGGAGCAAAGCCCAGGATTCTGCATTGGGGGGGTGCTAATGCTACTAGGTAGCACGGACCGAGGCAGCTACAAAAGAATGGAACTTTAGGTTACAAAAGTGGCCTTGTGAGAAGGAGAGTAGTTGCAGCCCCAGCTTGATCAACCACTGAGCCAATTCACAGCCACACTAGTGAAGGGGAGAGCAGAAAGAAATGGAGCAGCCAGGGGTCTCTCCTTAGTTCTCGCTATGAATTTAAAATGCAGTTAGCCGTCAGGTAATTAAAGCCATTGCAAATTAAATGTAAATAAAACTGCAAAACTTATCCAATTAGTTGTTTAATATTAATTGAATACGATGGTAATAAGTTTACTATGATGGTAAATTGGCACCTATTACAAGAATGTGATACAAATTACTAGACACAAGGTTCTTTTCTCTCCAGCAAGGTTCCTCTAATTTTTTCATATGAGCTACCACTAAATCCACTTTTATATAGCTCACTGTGATGTTGTTTGGGCCTCTCTCAATTCAAAAGCACCTTTAATCTCTCATGGCCATCTCTTAGTTTTGCATTAGCCTGTGACAATTGAAGTCAGACGCCATTGTTCTTGGTGACGTCAAATCAAAATCTTGATTGAATCGTCCGCCTAAGAAGCTCACTTCTTCTTTTATAAAAAATGCCTTTCAATTGCAAAAGAGAATCATTGTTTGTATTCCTGCCAAGATTATTCTAAATGAATGCAAAGAAAAGATGTTAAATGGCTTTAATTTTTTTTCTTTCATCAAAACAGTGTATTTTTTTTTAAATTCCCTATTTTTTTTAAACATGTACTCTTTTCAGTTCCGTCTCTTTCTGCTTCACCGTTTCTTCTGAATTTTTACTTTTACAACATCAGATGGACGATATTTGCATTTTTTTCCTAATGTGGTAATTAATTTCTTCTGAGCTTTATCAGTATGGGATTTTGAGCCCTGAAAACCAACAGCAGTTTTCTTAAAATGACTGTGTGACTGCTTCACTACACGCCCGCTGCTCTCTGTGATGAAATGTTCTTTCTTTTTTCCTGGAGTTCAATTTTTTTTCCCCCAGCTAATTACTTGAGACATATTTTTTTTTTCCCTTGGTTCAACTTGTCCTACGAATGTAGTGTTCTGTTGAATCCTCCTGTTACCCTGGAGACGCCCTCCTGGGCCTTCCCCATCTGATGATGTCTTTATCCTGCCATCTTATTTATTGATACTTTAGCTGTACATAGACCCTTCAGTTGGCGGGATTTGTTCCTTGGAAGGTCAAAGGCTACTAATATCCAGAATTAGGGATGGAGAGTCTAAAGCTTTTTGTTTTCACTTTGCATCTCTCTCTCTCTCTCTCTCTCTTTTCAGATTCTCTTTTTTATCCTCGGAGTTGTGATATGCTGAGGTCATATTCTAGGGGAGTGTGGGGGTTATTTTATCCATGGTTCTGGGCTCTGTGTGTTAGTTTGCAATCCGAATATTGCATCCTTTCATTCCGGGGGGAAAAATAATTCCTCATCATTTCTTTACAATTTCCTTCTGTCATTTGTCACTTAGACGCTGACGATCTTGCGCTGAATCTTTGGCTGCTTTCTCCTATCGTCCACCTCTTTGGGTTTTTCTGTTCTGCTTCTGAGGGATTTCCTAGGTCTAGTCTCTCAAATTCCTGTTGGATTCCGGCTATTACGACAAGCACGTCTTCACCACGTAGAAGGCCTGGTCTGTCGCATTTCCACCGTGTCCTGTGATTGCTTTAACGTGGCCCCATCTTCCTGAGTCACGCTGAGATCACATGTTGGAATTTATTTCGCCTCCCCTCCTGCCCTCGGCTTGACGTCGGTCTCCTCTGGAATTCTGTTTTGAGGCTGTTTGTTTTCTGGTCTCTTCCATGTTGGACCTTCCCCATCTGAAGAACTCAGGGCTTGGGAACAAGGCCTTTCAGTCTGGGGAGAGGCCCAGGCAGTGGACCTTGCTGATTTTGCCAATCTGCTGTAAGTGAAACCAATGTGAGAAAGCCAGTGAGCCATCACCTGTGACCCCCTCCTGTGATCTGACTGCTGTGTGCCCCCAAATTCACTTTCTGAAACTTAATCTCCAATGGGAGGGTATTGGGAGGTGCAGCCACTGGAAGCAGACTAGGTCCTAGGGATGGAGCCTTCATCACTGGGACTGGTACCCTAACAAAAGGTGTCTCAGAGAGGTCCCCACCACAGTTCCACCATGCAAGAACACAGCAAGAAGATGGCATCTAAGAACCTGGAAGGGGGTCCTCACCAGACACCAAAGGATTTCCCAGCCTGCAGAATGGTGGGATGTACATTTCTGTTGCTTATAAACGATTCACTTCATGGCATTTTGTTATAGCAGCTCAAATTAACTAAGACAGCCCCCAAGTGACAGAATGTCAAGAGCATTCCTCGGGAGACTGCCGGTGTCTCTGGAAGAGAATGCTGCGTTTTTTTAAAGTCTTAGAATGGAGGTCCAGCTTCTAGGCATCCTGCCCTCCAGAGTAGAGTGAGGTTGACTTCTCCTTCATAGACTTTTGATTAATCATCTGCTTTTCCACACCTCGCGACAACCACCCTCTCTTGGACCTGATTTCACAGTGCCCTGGCCCCGGGGTCATGGGCCTCCCTATTCACTAGAACCTTCTGCCCACACCCTGGGCTGTGGTTTCCTCTACTCTGCTTCACCAATTTAAAAATCCTCCGTGTTTTATCCACCTTACAGGAATTGGGTGAAATCTTTCTCTTTTTTTTTTTTAATTTTTATTATTGGTTGTTCAAAACATTACATAGTTGGGTGAAATCTTTCTTCCAATGACTTTCCCCCCTTTGATATTTAAACATTTGCTTTGTCTGTTCCTTTATTATCATTTTGTTGAGGTAGAGAGAGAGAATAAACTCATGTGGCCAATCCATCAACTTTAACCAAGTCATTATTATCACTTTGGCAGTGAAAACACAAATCTACCTGCAGCCCAGTCTGCTTGCTCACACCGTGTGTGTGTGTGTGTGTGTGTGTGTGTGTGTGTGTGTGTGTGTTGCTGGGGATGGGACCAGGGCCTTGTGCATGCTTAGCAAGTGCTACACCACTGAGCAGCAATCCCAGCCCCACCTTCCTACGACTTTAAAGTCAACACTGCCTTTAGTTGTCACAATCATTGCTTGGTGTCAATGAAACTATATGCCACATGCAAAGACAGTCCTAGAGAACAGATAAGTGCCAGATAAGATGTTTCTACTTATAAGTAACAGGAAAACTGAACTCACTCTGCTTAAGAAACAAGGAGATTTATCCCCTTATATATCGTTGAGTCAGGGGTAGGCAGGACACAGGAGAAGTAAAATCATGCCTCTGTCTCTGTCTCTCTGAGTTTCTGTAGACTCTGCTTGGCTCTGCATGAGGATTCGCATCAGCTTCCACTGTGGTCACAAGACAGCTTCCTGCCTGGTCCGTGGAGGCAAGGGGTTTCCCTCAACCACAAAACAAAAGGTTATTGCTGCAATTTTATGTTCCCATCAAACCTTGTACAATCACCAGGGAATGAAAGTGTACTGGACAGCTCTTCATCACTGTGATGAAATACCTGAGGAAATCAACTTAAAAAGAGGAAATGTTTATTTTGACAGAGGGTTCTAGGTTCAGCTCATGGTGGGTCAGCCCTGTGGCTACTGGGCCTGTGGCAAGGCAGCCCATCATCCTGGGAGCTTGTGCTAGAGGAGGCCACAAAAAAGAGAAAGAAGAGGGGCTGGGTCCCAATTCCCCCTTTAAAGCCACACTCCCATATGCCTGGAAGACTTCCATCTAGGCCTCCCCATTAAAGGTCCACCACCTCCCTAGAGTTCCAACAGTCCCAGGAGCCTTTGACACATATGCCTTTGGGGGTCACTTACTCAAACCACAGCTCCTAGTTTAATCTGGGTTTGCAACAGTTCCTTGCAAGGAAAATAGGATTTTCACGATTTGCATAAAGAAATCAGAGTCTGCCCTTAGAGACGGGCAGTGGAAGAGTTAGGAACCTCTGAACAAGAGATACAAGATGAATGAGAAGGAGGTTGCAGGACAGGTAAGCAGCAGGCCTCACCCCTGGTGGCCATCTCCATGACCCAGAGCATGCTAATGTTTTCATCATTATCAAGGAGAGTCTGGCAAAGGCATCATTTACATTTTCCCGCGGAGAACTGTCGGGCACCTGACAACGCTTTTATGGAATACTGCACCCTGGCACGCGAGGCTGTTCCTCCAGATGTGGGCCTCCCCGTCGACCTGCCTCTCCACCCTCCCCACAGAGAGTGGGCTCAGTGTAATGTGCCTTCCAGGACCAGCGTTGCCGAAGGGTCTTAATTGTCCGTCCTGAGGAGAGTGGCCCAGCAGAGGTTCCAAGTCACTGTCGTGGGAGGGACAGCTGCCGATAGAGCTCCTGCGCTGTTTGTGATCACGCTGGGTGTGCCTCCACCTCCCGCCTGAATACCTCGAGCAGCAGTCATTCATCTCCAAACGTATCCCAAAGGCGTCCACCACCCGGGTCCACCCGAGCAGCATTCAAGTTCAACTAAAACGGAAACATGTGTGGCAAGTGAGTGTTCTCTCACCCAGGCTCAAGATTAATTTCTCAGACTTTGAAAGCCCAAGTTCTGTTCTCATAGAATAAGGAGATTATGTAGATGGGGAACACTGAGCAGGTTAAATTCAGGCAGAAGGTTTCCATTCATGTATTCACCCCTCAGATGTGGGGTGCAGAACCGCTACTCTGCGAAGCCACTGGACCAGGCCCTTTGGGGGACCTCTAGGTCCTCCACTCACAGGGTGGGGCCTTCAACTGTTCCCCTTGGGACAGATTCTGAGATGGAAGCTTGTGAGCAGATTTATTGGGGGTGGGGGGCTACCTGTGAGGTAGTAAGTGCAGCCAGATAGAGGAAAAGAAGTTGAGCTGTGACCCTGTAGATGCAGGGGTCTGAGGCCCCCTCGCAGGAAGCTCTAGATCCAGGCTGGTCTTTTGTCGTGGTGCTGAATTGAAACACAAGGGCCAGGCCTTCGAACGTCCACATGACCTGTCCCCAGAAGGCTGCTGCTCCTAAGCATGGGCCACCACCGCGGGCAAGGCAGCTCCTGTTAGCTGTGCAGATTCAGCTGAGGACATTACTGCTCAGCTCTCCCCAGAGCTGGGGAATGAGGCCTTCGGTCCTCAGGGGAATCCTGGCATGTCACCACAGCATCTGTGACAGGTAGCAGAGTTAAGAAGGCGTGAGACAGGCCGGAATAGGGTTCGACAGTAGATCACAGACCTCACATGCACGAGGCCCTGGGTTCAGTCCCCAGCACGCGCACACACACACACACACACACACACACACACACACAGCATGCAACTCAGCCTTAAAGAAGAATGAAATTATGGCATTTGCAGGTAAATGGATGAACTAGAGAACATCATGCTGAGTGAAATAGGCCAATCCCCACAAAACCAAAAACCGAATGTTTTCTCTGATAAGTGGATGCTGATCCATAGTCAGGGGTGGGTAGGGGAGAATGAAGGATCTTTGCATTATGCAGAGAGGAGTGAGGGGAGGAGCGGGGTGGTGGGGATGGGAAGGACGGCAGAAGGGGACATACCCGATATACATGTATGACTACACTCCCGGGGTGACTCAGCACCCTGTGCAGCCAGAGGAAGGAGCAGTTGGGCTCCATTTGTATACAATGTGTCCAAAAGAGCATGAGACCCACTCCTGATTGTGGGGGGAATTACAAGGCACATGTTTTGAAGTCTTTCCTGCTTACCCCAAGCCCATAGCAACAAAAATAAATAAATTTTAAGAAGCAATAAATAAAAATGCACCAACCTCTAAGAGACAAACATTTTAAAACCAAAAAGATAAGTCCATACAGGTGGCACGCTGCCCTCACATGAGCTTCCTCCACGGCAACAAGGTGACTTCCCTATGGTGACAAGAGAAGGTCCTGCAGCCATGGAAGCACCAGACCTCCTTATTCACGTTTTATGGATGTGAGAAGGTATAATGAACATCTTTAAGCACACACACCAAGAAATTCCTTTCCTCCTTTGCTGTGTCATGTGCCAGTCCAAAAACCAGCCAAGGATAACAGATCTGTCAATCAGCCACTTGAGGTGGTTCTGCTGGAGAGGGCAAAGGGCAGCTGGGAGTTTGGTTCCTACAAGAAAATGGAAAGCCAGCATCCCTCACAATGTGCAAGGGACAGGAGCCAGGATGGTCACTGGACACCAGGAGTCAGAGTGGCTTTCCCACCTCTGACAGGCAGAAGGGCACGGTCACAGCTCCACCTACCATGGCCAAGTGGCCCATTGGTCCCAGCGTCAGTTCAACATCACCAGCCACAGCCCGAAGCCAGTGAGGGAAACAGGCCCGGAGGGGGCTCCCCAAAGCTGCTGAGTTGGAGAGAAAGAGGAGGGGTCAAGTCCATCACTAGAGAAGGAACTTGTCGTACAAAAATAATAAAATGCATAATAAGATCTAATGCGAAGGAAGAAATCCATCTACTCCACACAATGGGGTGACTATTAATGAAAATCATCGGATAATCTGAAGCCAACATGAAAGTTATTATGATTTATATCCTTGGAAGAAACAAGGAACAGAAAATATACTTTTTTTTCTTTAAAGTACAAGAGAACAGAAAATATACTTTTTTTTCTTTAAAGTACAAGAAGTTATGGAGATGGACACCAACAGTAATAAAATGTATATTTCAAAATGTCACTCAGGAATACTGGAAATGAAAATTATGGTTATTTTAGTCAGCTTTTTTTGTCATTGTGACCAAAAGACGTGACAAGAACAATATAGAGGAGGAAAAGTTTGGCTCACAGTTTCAGAGATGCCGTCCGTGGGCAAATGACTCCTGAGCTCTGGGCTTGGGGAGATGCAGGACCTCATGGCAAAAGGACGTGGTGGCCAGGAAGCAGAGAGAGAGAGAGCTCTGCTCAGCAGGGACAAAATATAAACTCCAAAACCATGGCCCCAATGACCCACCTCCTTCAGCCAAATCCTGCCTGCCTACCATTGATCATTATCAGTGCATCAATCCCTTGATTAGGTCACGCCAGTTATAATCTAATCACATATGAGCTTTGGGTGCCACTGCATGTCTAGACCATAACAATAGTCATTAAGATTTTTTTGTTTTAAATCATAGATGGTAAAAATTCCAGACGGGGTATTGTCAGCAAGAATCAGTGAATTGGAAGATATTATGAGAATTCAACAGAATGCAGCATGGAGAAATTTTTAAAAAATTACTTTTTCATTAAAAAGTAGTTAAAGAACCGGGCACAGTGATCCTAGCAGCTTGGGAGGCTGAGGCAGGAGGATCACGAGCTGAAAGCCAGCCTCAGCAACTGCAAGGTGCCGAGCAACTCAGTGAGACCCTGTCTCTAAATAAAATGCAAAATAGGGCTGGGGATGGGGCTCAGTGGTTACTGCCCCTGAGTTCAATCCCCAGTACTCCCCCAAAAATGTAGTTAAGGGACACAGGGAATAGACTGATAGGCTGCAAAAGGTAACAGTGGAATAAAGCAAGTGGCAGAGTTGAAATATTTAAAAATCTAATGGCTGACAATTTTCCAGATTTGTTGAAAGATGCACCAAATCGAGGTACGTAAATGAAAATCGTTGCGCCTCCCTACACCTTACGGAAATTTCAGTACATCAAAAAAAAAAAATAGATAATACTGAGAGCTACCAGCAAGACAGGGCAGATCCTCACCCAGGAGGAGGACAACTCATTTCCGGCCAACTTCTGGTCAACAGCAACTGGTAGCAGAAAGCGATGGAGTAGTAATATGGTGTCTTCAGAGAAAACCAAAACCTATAGTTTCAGATCTGGCTACCTCATCATTCCGTGTGCAAGCACAATAAAGTCAACTTGCAAAGATGCAAAGAATGTACTTCCTCCCAGACGCTCACTGAAAGAACTAGGAAAAGACATCATTCAGAAAGACAGGGATCAGATGGACAGTCCTGTAAACATTTTTTTTGGGGGGGGGGGTATCTACTACATGGCTGACATTGATCTAGACACTGGTGGTTCTTGATGCTTCCTGCCCTTATGGACTTTATAGTCTAGCTCTGAAGAAATAGATAGAAGACCATCCCAGGCAGGAGGTGCTGAAGAAGGTCTATGGCTACCAAAGCTCGTGGATGTTACGTGAACCAGCAATCACAAACTAGGAAGTCAGCCACTCATGGTCCAAAGAACTGCAGCTGACAAGATTGATGAGTCCCATGACCTTCACAGGCAAGTCCTGATCATTTCAGTCTGACAACAACATGTTTTTCATGGATTATTAAAAATGAGACCATAGAACGTATGAATTCTCAATCCCTCCTTCCAGGGGGAACAATGTTAAAACTCTCTATGGAGACATTTATAAGACATCCGCCTTTGTCTACACGCTATTTAATTCCTCTGATTTTTTTTTTCCAGCCCTTGCTACAGATCATCGTTATATTTGGATGGTGCGGGTCAGAAAGGGGGATGGTGGAAGTGGAATCCATCTCCAATGAAATAGCGACGAACAGAAATAAAAAGGAAAACCCTGCCCTTTAGTCGGCTGTGCTTTCTGAGAAAGAGATGTGCCCATGAATTTGTTTCCCTAGCTACTACGCCAAAAAATAAAAGATGCACTATTTGGTCCTTTTATGGCTATTAGGATGATAAAGTGTCACAGAAAGTTATTGCATTTTAAGACAGTATTCTTCATGCACAGACTCTAGAGAGCAGGAAAAGATGGGGGAGACATCCTCATGTACAGAAATAGTTCCTGGGCTTATAGGTCTTTTTAGAAAAGTTCTGTGTACCAAGGAGACAAGACCCTGCCCGTGGCTGTACTGTGTGATCTCAGGAGTGAGCCCACAGGTAGTGCCTCTGAAGATAAATACAATGTAGTGACTCTGATACTAGGACTTCTGCACCCAAAGGCACATAAAATTGTCTCGCCAGCTGATTTTGTGCTGAAGGAGGAGAATTTTTAAAAAAAGACATTACATACCATGTAGCAAACACACCACCAGTTCAGCCATGTTGTGCCTTTTCAGGATTTTCAAATAAGGATGTGAAAGCCGAAGGGACTGTTTGATATTGTAAATGGTTGGGAATTTTTTTGAGAAGGGCAGTGCTGGGGATGGAAATGGTTGGGAAATTGAGTTCTTCCCTTCTGTCTTGGGACAACATTGGGTTATACATTCTTGAAATTGAGAAATCCATGCCCTGGATTTGATTAGAGAGATATTTAAGGGAAGGAATTTATATATATATATATATATATATATATATATAAAATAAGCAAAAAAACAAAAATTGTCTTGGCAAGTAACCCAATCCAATCTTGGGTATCCAGCACAACCTGATTATATCACAAACAAAGGGAACAGGTATGTCCACCATTGATTGGGTCTTTTCCAAGATTCATAGCTCTGTCAATAGAAGACCTTTCCTTCTTGTCCTAAGACACGTAAGCAGATGACCCAACCTTCCTCCCACCCTTAAGCAGCACCATAGTGAAATCTAATCGGATGAGAATTTGTCATTTTAAAAACATTGCAACATCTCGACCTGCCCAACATTCTCCATCACACACTGGGCTTACATCCCCAAAGGCCCCCATTGCTTCTGGATTTAAATGAAACCCCTTAGAGTTAACAAGGTGCCTCCTCTTATCTTTGCCATATATATGCCCCTCCCCGCCCTTACTCTCTGCCGCACGTCTCTGACATCTCTTCCAGGTGGTTCCTGAATTAGCTTAAGGAACTTTAAGAGAGTATGAGCTGGTTTACCTCATCCTTCCTAGCCCACACCATAGAGAGATGAATTAAGTGCCTATTGCCTTCAGGTTCTTGAAATGGAGGAGTGACCAGAGAAGACATTTGTGGTTGTGCAAATTCCCCGTCCCTTGCAGATGGGATCCACTGAGATGATGGTGGCCGGCATCAGGCAGGATATTTGTTGCTGGATTCCTCTTGGGGAAATAATTCTGACATTCTGGTGAAAAGTGGCATAACATGCTCCCCCCTCCCAAATGCAGTGCTGTTCCTAGGACTCTGTCTTCCGCCATCTTTAACTCTCCACCCATTAACTCTCATGGGTCCAACGGCTCCAAGTCTCTTATATCAATCTCAAAATTCACCTCTGTTCTTGTTCACCCAAATCGACACATTAAATATAAAACAGGCTCCACACCTGAGAGCCAATCTCTTATTACTCCAACTCTTTTATCTCAACTAATGAATCCAGTTCTTAGTGATAAGGACATGAAAGAAATGCTTATGTAGAACCCAGAACAAGGCTTGCGCTTACCTCTTTAGTCAGGAGACACTTTCAAACCTTTCTTTTTTTCCTCACAATTTCTATTTCCTTTCCCCCTCCAAGACAAAGAAAGCATAAGGATTCTTGACCATAAGACACCTGACTGTGTGGTATTGTAACTTATATATATTTCTTCTTCTAGCCAGCTAATTTCAGTCAACAATAAATATGCCTATGTTAAAGGGCTAACCACCAACCATTTCTAAATGAATATTAATGGTCAGGTTGTTAAACGTCTCACTCAACTTTATTTACTGTAGAGCAAGACTTAAATAGAATATCCATGTTTTTCTGCAATTTGGCCCACCCAATTTTAAATCATAGCTCTATGTGCCTTGAAAGTATCCCCACATTTCTTCCGTAAATCTTAACCATGCTTCAAGGTCAAATGGCACCCTAACAAAAGGGTAGAATTGGTCAACTCATCGGAGAGAAGTACTTTATTGTTGACATTATTTAGAATCGCCAACAAACAGTGCCAACAGGAAGTGGGCTGATTTTGAATTGGTTTGTTATTGGTTTATTGGTTTCTTCTAGTTCCCTACAATTGCTTGTAGCTAGGCAGACGGTTTGCACTGGTTTGATTAACACATCACGAGTGATCATAGCTAAGAAAGTGGAGGCACAGAGAGGTTAAGCAACTTACCCAGAGTCACAGAGAATTATCTGTAGTGCCAGGATTGGAATCCATGACTGTCTGATTCAGTTAAAGTTGTCAATAATGTAGAAACTGGCCCTTTATACCCTGTGGAACTGGGAGAAGACTGATCCTTGTTTCATATTAGCAATGACTGGCCAGGTCAGAGTATCTGAGATCAAGGAACGTGCAATTTTATTCTTTGGACAAATAGTATCCAAAACGGGAAAAAGTCTCCTAGTTTGATTTTTTGAGCATGTGCTAGACCTTTCCTTTTCCTTTTGAGGAAATATAAAGAGGGGAAAAAAAGCATTCACAGGTTTTTCAGCCTAATTGAAATATTCTCTGTATCAAATATGTTCAATGTAGTAGAAACTACAGATGTTATTGCTTTAATTTTATAACCCAATTATTCTTTTATTTCCAGTTGTCTCCTGGATAAATTAACTCTTATCAGCTATTCAAATAGGTAATTATCATAAAGCTAAATACCACACAACCTCGTAATCCATGTCAATTTATAGACTCAACTGGGATAAAATCATGCTCTGGAGTCAGAGGAAAGAAAACTCCAGATTTTTATTATTTCTCAACATTTTCCCCCAGAATACCCCAATGAAACTTAACAAGGAGATGATTTATTTGTGTGAGGGAAAAGGATCTAGAGATGGCTCTTTTTTTTTTTTTTATTGCAGCAGGACGAATGTTAAAGTCTAGGCAAAAGAAAATGAGTCTGGATACCAGATCTGTAATTGATCAGCTGTGCAACTTTGGCCACTTTATTTTATTCCTTTGCATTTCCACATCTTGCTCTGTAAAAGAGAGGTCTGGGATGGTTTATCTCTTAAGATCCTCGGTAGCTATAAAAATCCAATGACTTCACACTTGTGATAGTACTGTAGTATTCTGGCCGGGGACATCTCAGGAGTCAGAGCCTTGTAATTAGAATAATAATAATAAGGTCAAGTCATGTGACCTTCTAGCACCAAATTGCATTCATCCTTGTATTGTCGGAGGGCAAGGGCAGGATTAAGGTGAGACAAGGGAAGCCCTCACATCAATGCAAAATTTAAGGAGTGACTCCCCAAAACTCCATCATTCGAGCTAAAGATCATTTTGATGCGGTTATTCTTAAAAATCAAAATGAATGCAAAACCCACAATGAACCGGTATCAACATTTTGAATAAAGGCAGGACTAACATCAGGGAGGAGAGGTCTGTGTGAATCAGAACGGGCTTATTTATGCCGTAGACGTTTAAGAGCATCCTTCCCATAGCGCGAAGGCTTAACCGAGCAAAGGTTGATTTACTGCGCTTGAAGCTAATCTAATCTGGCGAGGGTCCTCGTGAGAAGGACAGGGCTGGAGGGTTGCTGTGTGGGACAGCTCAGGGTAAGGAATGCAACAGAGACAAATGACCCTGAGCCCTCCGTGATGGACAGAGGCAAAGGAGGATCTTTGGTTCCTAATGCTGCCTATTATGAATCAGCCACTGTGCATTTCTGCTCCAGGTTCAAGGCTGAGGATGCAGTCCTTATGTGGAGCATGCTGACCTCACAGCAAAGGGACTCTCATACCTGTCCTTGGGATAGCATGCTTCAATTCTGCTCAGATTTCATTGGCCAAAAAAAGTTATGAGGTGTCTAACCCTCACCCGGAGGGCAAAACACAAATATCATGAACACAGAGCTGTGTTCCACCGCCCGCCCTCTCTTCCGAGATCTACTTCCCTCTATTTTACATAATGCACACAAAAGAAACTCCTCCTCTCACTTGAAAGTCTGACCGTGGCTTTAGGCACAAAACCCAAGATCTTTCTGTCAGGCCCAGATATGGTACCTCTGGATCCAGAGCCCTCTGACACACCCAGCACACACTATCATGAGAAGAGGGTGGGGTGACCTTACTATCCACTGTCACATAACAAATAGTCCCCGAGCCAGTAGTTTAAGCAGTAGTTTCGAACAACAAATATGTACTCACTTTTTTGGGTTTTTTTCGATGAGTCATGCAGGAGTTGCTAAATGGTATAGGTCAGTGTCTCTCAGGAGGTTGTCATCAAGGTATGAACCAGGGCTGTGGTCCTATAAAAGCTCCACGGAGTAATGTTGCCCTTCAGGACCATTCGGGAAGGACCAAGAAAACTCACATGGGGGATGGTAAACCTCAGCTCCCTGCTATGTGGGATTCTCTGTAGGCCACCTCAGTGTCCTGCTGACATGACTACCCTCTCCTGGAGGAGAGTCTCTAGACACAGCCATTGGCTCCAGAGCAGAGAGAGAAAGAGAGAGAGAGAGAGAGAGAGAGAGAGAGAGAGAGAATCCTAGATGGAAGTCCTCCCCTTCCATATAGGGCCCCCATTAAGCCATTCAATCACCTCCAGCCATCCAGGGCTCCCCAGCAGAGAACCCCAGAATTGTAGATGTCCAAAGACAAGTAGCCATTCTCTAGTGAATTCCTAACTCAAAATAATCATGAGGAAAATAAAATGGCTTTGTTTTATGATTCTAAATATTGCAGTAGGTTGTAACATGTCAATCATAGGATAGAATACAATTAGGCACTTGTTGCCGAGTGCAGCCCGAGTGCAGCCCAAGTGCAGCCATTGGGTGGATGGAAGCTAAGTCATGTGACGTTGTCTTTGGGACCGGGTTGCATCCACAAGCTGTACCAGCCTCAAGAAGTCATACTGAAGGTTTGAAGTTCCGTGAGGAACCTGTGAAAGATTGGAGAGAAGAATATATATATATATAACATATATCTTTTTTGGTAAAAAGTTTGGAAACATTTTTGCCAGAGGTAATGTGGAAAACAAGATTCATATAAATGAGCTTATCAACTTAGCTAAGGAGATTCCCAGGAAGAATGTTGAAAGTGTCAGCTGGATTTATTTAGCTATATACAATAAAGTAAAAAATAGTGAGAAATGAGCTAAGGGGGAAAAGAAGAAAACTCTTTAGTTTTTAGTTTCAAATAAGAATTTAGAGGAAATATAAAGGTGCCAAGACCTATACGTTTAAAAATAAAATCATTCCACATTCCCAGACTTTCCAGACACACACACAAAAAAAGATCTCAACATGAAAAAGAGCCTCAGGATAAAGATCATCTCACGGATGGAACATTGTTTAAAATCTCAAAAAAGTTTATGGGAATAATTCAGGAACCCTCCCAAATAGATTTTAACGAAAGACTCTAAACATCTTAAAGTTGTTGTCTCACCACATTCCAACTCTATAATGATGTCAGAGAGGGGACTATAATAAAGGAATTTGTGAGTATTGTTTTTGCCTAATGGTATGACGCCTAATAAGATTTATAGGAAACTCACATAGTATTTAAGATAATTAAATTGGTGGAAACGCCAGCAAATTCTACTTAATGAATTGGTGGAAGGATCATCAATTCTACTGAAGGGAAGATAAATACTACAAGATGGAAAGAGGCTTTTGTATTTCTAAACTTCCACAGGAAGAAAGGAAGCTGTGATGGGACCTAAGTTGCAGAACTAATCTACGTCTCCTGGAACCGAATGGTATCAGAACATGGAACCAAGGACTATGGAAAATCATTTCCAGGGAGTAAAATTGGACCCAAAATAAAGGAACCAGTAACATGGTCTTGGCTTGCTTTTAGAATTGCAATTAATTTCCTCTTAATTGCATATAACTGCTGTGTGTACTCTATCTCCCCAAATTTTTGTCCATTTTGACTATTCTATATTTGCCTTTGTATTGCCTGTTGGGTGGATTTGGGAAATAGAGAGCTTACCCCTGCAAGTCACAGATATTTAGAGCAAGAGGAACCATACACAAGGAACCACATCCAAAGACCTCATCCATGCAAGATCCAATTTGGGTGACTATATCCTGGAATTTGAATCAGTTCCATGATGGGGTGAGGCTTTGATGGTCTTGGAAAATCCGGAATGTGCATTTCAAGTTGGAGTGAAGGTATTTGTGGCTAAAGGGCAGATTGTGGCAGATGGAAGAGGACCGCAAATTCACTGGAACCCATCCCTGTTGTTTACCTTTTGAATCTGAGCTGACCCATGACTTCTTCAGTCACTAACGTGTGGTAGAAGAGAACTGGGATTCACTCTGCCAGTTCAGAGCCTAGCCTTTCAGAGACGGGCAGTTTCCACCTTGGTCTCTTTGGAAGTCTGACTGAGCTATGCTGCAGGAACAAATCATTCCAATATCTCAGTGATTTTCCTCATGACTCTTATTCCTGGTTCACTCTGTGTTGACGGCAACTCTGGCCCTCGATGGGATCCTCATTACAGGTCACACGATGAACGGAGCACTCAGTCTGTATCAGACCAGACCTGTGGTAGAAGGATAGTAAAATAGGGCAACAAATATATGTCATCTCTTGGCTTCTCCTCGAACATGTCACACCTTACATCTGCTTCCAACCCATTGCCAAACAAAAGCAAAAAACACAAAACCAATCATATGGTCCAAACCTTGCTGCAAAGAAGCTTAGAAGGGTGAAGGAGGTCATGAATAGTTGGTAAGCAGTGAGTGTCTCTGTCCTAGTGAATGTCATCAATCTCACGAGAACTCATCTGGCTCTGAGGCCCATAGTATCTTTGTGTCATAAATCAGAAGACCCAAGACAATATCAAATTTCCTCTCCATCTGAAGGATGGGGGGGGTCTTTGTTGGGTTCTTAATTTAACTTCGAGAAGTTCAAAAAAGCAAGACAGAGTCACACTGTGTAGAAGAGCTCAAAGCCTGAAAGCTGGTATTTTCCATGAAAATATCTGGAAAAGAGGATTTTAATGATTGTGCCCTAATTAAAGTCTTTCCTGGAAAAATCCCCAGAAACTCTTTTTTAAATAAATAAATAAAGTACTCTAGCAACATCTGGGACTAAATTTTAGGAGTTCCAAGATTGGAAGCAGAAAGACTAGTTGGGAGACTATTGCAGTCAACATAGGCTCAAAAATAAAGAGTTCTTGGCCAAGGTGAGGAAGTTGGAGGTGGAATCAGGGAATGCATTCCAAAGATATCACACGGATAGAAAGAACTTCAGGAACAAATGGTGGTGGGTGAGAAAATCCAAAAAGTCAGAAATTAGGGAGGAAAAACAGTATCGCAATTGACTTCCCAGGTCAAAAATACGAGGGATCAAATATTTTAAAAATAACAATTTTAAATCCCAGAATAAAAATAAGGGCCTATCTTATTGTCTTTTTTTTTCAAAAGGAAGAAACTCAGAGAAAAATTAAACGTTGAGAAATCCGACTACAAGACTTTTCAAAATGCCTGCATTCTTTCAAAACACAGTGTAATGCAAGGTCAGAAAGGAAAACAAAGAATAAAAGGAAGGGGAATTGTTGGAACACACAACAATAGACAATGAGTGTCTTCCATATGTAAAAAACTGGCTACAAATCAATGACAAAACAAAATGAACTTAGAAGTCAAAAAAATGGTCAAAGACACCAAGAAGTAACTTGCAATATAAGCCAAATCACTGACAAACACACAATGCTTGTTTTCATGGGTGATCCGATAAATTCAAAGTTCCAAATGTGACATGAAAATTTTCCATCAGCTTGCAAATGTGGAAACTATATACAAAACCGAATGTTGTCAATAATTTCAGAGAAATAATGTCTCCCAGTCACTGTTAATGAGGGTATTAATCAATACATTTTTTCTAGAGGGAAGTAACCAAACAATTTTTTAATGAAAACATCTTTCAACCCAACAATCTGACTTTAAAGAATTTATTGGAAGATCATCTATGTGCAAGTTTTGGTTGTGTGTGTGTGTGTGTGTGTGTGTGTGTGTGTGTTTGTTTGTTTGGGGGGGGGGTTGTTTTTGTTGTTGTTTGGGGCCGGGGAGTAAACCCAGATGCACTTAACCACTGAGTCACATCCCCAGTCCTTTTTTATTTTATTTTTTTTTTATTTTGAGATAAGGTCTTGCTAAGTTGCTTAGGTCCTCACTAAATTGCTGAGGCTGGCCTTAGACCTGTGATCCTTCTGTCTCAGCCCTCAGAGCCACTGGGATCACAGACAGGCGCCACGGTGCCTGGCTTTTATTAGTAATCTTAATGCCCAGTAGCAAGGTAATTTGTCAAGCATCTCATGTACAAGTTATCCTTAAGATAACCGCAGTCAGTGACACATATTTCCAAAACTATCAGTCTCTCTACTCTTCTTCCTGGGGTACAGGTGTTATCCTAAGTCCCAATCCACCCAACATTTTCTATTTTCCATTCCATATGTTAGGAAAATGTCTCTAGTATCTTATCCCATATTTGCATTGCAGGTCTCTGAGTGAGATATTTTTTCCTCTATCTAATGGATTCTCACTGTTTGATGAAAAAAAAAAAAGCCCAAATTAGGTACAAAACACTGGAGGAAAACAGCATGACTGCAACAAGGACTTTATTTGGAAATGTCCATAAGCCGGAAACTACATTTGGGCACGGACCAGGGCACACACACTCTGTTGCGGGGATTCTGAACCTTAGCACTATTTAACGCATCTGGCCCAATGATCATTTGTCTTAGGGACATGTTTACATCTGCCTCTACTTATAGCAACTTTCCCCAATGCTGACAATCAAAAAGGTTTCCAGACATTGTCAAATATCCCTTGGGGGCAAAATCACCCAAAGTTGAGGACCCCTAGTCTATTAGGACAGACAGGGATAGGTTGTAACAATTAAGGGATAGAACAAATAAATGTCACGAGAGAAAAATGAGTTTCTTGTGAAATTTTACTACCCTGAAGTCTTCCTGAAAAAAGAAAAAAATATTGCAGTTTCCTTGTGACTTTAAAGATGACCCTTTTGAAAGGGGAGGTGGGGACAATTTGATGAATAGGAAAACTGTATGCATCGGGCCATGTACTCCTCATGAGCATGGGTATCTGGGAGCAGGGACTGTCTATAGGAAAAGCAAACTCAGATCATTATTTGTGAGGATTGGGATTCTTATGAAAAAAACAACTCCTTAGGAAAATCAATAGGCTACCTATGGATATCTTTGTTAAAAACTCTTTTCCTGATAATCCAAGACAGAAACCTTCACAGGTTTGAACTCTGACAGAGTTTCACTTCACTGTTGGTCTCTGTTAACTTCACGGAGAGACAGGATCTTCCTGTGATGTCACCCTAACTCAAGTTTTTACTCCAGCCAAACGTGCTTTATGATATAATTCATAATCTCATTCATCAAGCATTGCTTGTACCATACCAAGTGGGTATTCTTTTTTTAGGTAAAATTAAAATTTTCCATCTTTTCTGGTTTCTCCCTAACATTCCATAATGGAACATAAGTCATTTATTTTTTTAACCCACATTATATTTGCAATATAGTAAATAATTCTTTCCCTGCCATTCTGCAAGGTATATTGGATCTCGATTTGTTCCAAAAGGCTTGCTATAGACAGAAAACATTTCCTTTAAGATGCTCATTATTGGACCAACTGACTGGGAAAGGTGGGCTGGTACAAAGCAGATTATGTTATCTTCTTTCAAACTGTACACAAAATAGCTTCCCTCAGGTAATCGTGGTTGGTAGAGCCGTCTTCAGAATAAGAGCAACTCCAGGGAGGGGGGGGGGAATCAAGGAAGAGAAAAATCATTTAGTCACCATTTTAAAAACTACTTCAGCGTGATAAAGAGATTGGGGAGATAAAGGGTAATCTTACTTACCTAGGAGATGATAGATGGAGGAATAATTTTTATGAGTCAACTTTGTACCATTCTGCATTGCTTCTGTTTTTTTTTTTAAATTATGAGTCAACTTTAAAATCAGAAAAAATAATTTTATTATGTAATAAGTAATTTAAAAGAAATTTCCAGGGGATAAGGATTTGGCTAAGAGAATGGAAAGAGAGCGGCCAAGAGGTAGAAGGAAAAAAATCTGAAAATTGTCAAAGAAGAAAACTACAAAGTGATTATCAAGAGAGAGGATGAGACGGGTTCAAAGGCTGTACGGGGGTCAACTCAGAAAGGGATTCATACGGTGCCATTCCATCCAGTGACTGGGAGTGCGGTGGTGTCCTTGGAGAGTCTTAGTTCTGTGACTAAGGAAGAGGCTGAAAGAAAACAGCTGAGACTTGCCGAGAGAGGAAGAAGAGAGAATCTAACCTGGAAAGCGGATGACCACTGGGTAGTTTTCTTTGCTAGGTTCTGCTTTTTTAGTGAAAAATATATGATATCAGAGACCCTGGATGGTCCCTGTCCAGGAGACAGAGTACTTGGGCTTTGACGGAGAGGTCATAAATGTTGGGGACAGGATGAGCTGCAAGGTCCACAGCAAACTTCAGCTTCTATGAACCCTGACTGAAGACAGCCCAAGAGGAACTGTCTCCTGGATGAAGCCGCCCACTTCCCCAGAACCCCTTTCCCAAGGACAATGTCCATCCCTCTCTGATGAGCTCCTGACTGTCATGGAACAAATCTATTTGGAAGTTCGCAGGTATTTCAACAGGAGGCTATCTCATCGAGTTCACTGCCTTCCTAATGTACTAGCCCTCCCGTGCTCTGATCTCCTACAAACCGCAGCACCATCTACCTACTGTCCAAGGCTAGAAATGTCAGCGTAAGGCTTCATTTCTTCCACATCTTTTTGACTTCAGCTCCTAAGCTGGTGTCAAATTTATCTTCCTGTGTTCTGTCCTCTGCCAATTCTGAATATTCTTCTGGGTCTTATCATTTCCTTTTTAATTTTTTTTAAATCATTCTAATTAGTTATCCATGGCAGTAGAATGCATTTTGACACATCCTACATAAGTGAAATATAACTTCTCGTTCCGTTGATTGTACATGGTGTAGACTGACACAGATCGTATAATCATAGGGTCATGATGGTCAATTCACTCTACAATCATTCCTACCCTAGACCCGCTTCATCATTGCTTACATGAACAATAAAATGGTTTCATAACATATCTTTCTGTCTCCACTGTTCATCTTTTTGTTCCATTGAGCACGCACACCCAGTGGATTCTGCAAAACCTAAGATGATTGAAAACCCTTCCATTGCTCTTTATCAACCCCACTATGGTGAGGTGGCACCTTAAGAGGAAGGAGAAGTCCCTCTCCTTATTGGCCCAAGACAATCTCCCTTACCAACATTATTTATTACCAGGCTTTCTCACAACTTGATGCTTTAATTGCACGAAACTACCTTGGCAAATTTGCAGCTGGGTCTCGGAACATAAAAATTCTGTTTTCTTGGAATATTTTCTTTCTTTACTTGGAAAATTCCTGCTTAGTAAATGAAAAGAATGTCATTTATTCCATGAAACTTTCATTTTTCTCAAGGGGAAACAGATTGTTCCTTTTTTTCTCTGCATCACTCATGCCTTGCATGATACCTGGAAACCAGGAGGAGATTTAAAAAAAAAAAAAAATTGAATGTTCGTGATCTACTCGGAACACTTGCAGAACAGTCAGCCCAGACAACAAATAAGAGTCATAAACAGTTTAAAAAAAAAAACCTTTCTCTTAACCCCCAGCCCATTTCTTTACAGCCATTTGATCATTAAATCAGTCATTAAGTCAATCTGTGGATGCTCTCCAGGCACAGTAGCAGGGGCCAAGAAGACAATAACAAATGCACGTATCTTTCTCTTAAGGAGCACAGAATCTCTTGGGGGTTCCTGCCTGTCCGCTCATCTCTCTTTGCCTCTGAACTCCTTGCTGAAGACAGGAATCTGCTGGCTCATGCTCCACCTTGCATTTTGAACACAGACATACAGAAGGGTTTGGGGCTCCCCTGTCTGCCCTGGCTTGGTGCATTCTAAAAACTCTAGGGAGAACATTTCTTTTTAGCTTGGGGATACTGTGAGAACACAAATGCCACCCCGACCCTTAACTGGTGTGCCCAGCTGAACCGATCCTGACTCCTTTGAAAATCATGACTAACGAATTTCTCAGTGCCTCGCTCTCCTACGCCTTTCTGGATGACTCCTGACTCACAGTAGTGTTGTTAGGGTTTTCTCCACAGTGTAGAAGGCTCCAATAGTGCAGGAAGGAGGGTCTTATACCCGGACAATAACAGGTCAAACTATCCTTTGCAGCTCTGCAGGGAAAAGAGAGATGTGAGGCTGAACCCGGAGGCTGGGGAGCTGGAGGGAACTGTCAGTATCAAGAAGGTCGTTGAGTCTGCCCTGGCTGCCAAGTTCCTGGGACTGTTCCCAAACTCCCACAGGGCTGCTTCAATCTGGCTACAGACTCGATGCCATCAACCAGCATCTCCGGCTCATTCTGTGGAGTGGAGCCAGGTTCCTCTGGGGTCTCAGATGCTTTCGCGGGTGTGAATGGGGCACCTCAGGAAATCACGTTCTTGCTTTCAGCCCTCAAGTTCCTAATTTGTGGGCAGAACTAGAATCTAGAAATAATGCACTGTATGTAGAGTATATTTTTAATCGTATCTATGTGGGTCCACCTGAGGCATCTTGAAGAGACTCCTGGGCAGGACCACGGACAGATCCCAGTGCAGCCTCCCACTGTCTCTAAACCACTTCTAAGAGGCATCTGCACATTTGCAACCACAGAAATAATCAAGTTTCCATGGGAGCCCCGTCCCTGAGTCACTGAAGCATCCTATACATTTTGCATAAGAAAAGCACAGGATAACCTGAATAGGTAAACTTGCCCGGGAATAATAGCAATGAGCATTTCTAGAGCACTCATTGCCAGTTGCTTTCTAAAAGAATTGTCCCCGTATTAACTCATTTCACTCTCCGAATGATTCTTTCCACTTTACAGAATAAACAGAAGGCCTCCACAAAATCTCCATCACTTAAGTATAGAACTCGAGACACATCTAAGATAGTTTGATGGCTCTTGAAAATGTTATCCTTCAAAAAGTCCGCTTTATGCTGTATCACTATAATTTCGCCACAAAGTATACACATATTTTTTTTATTCATTCTCTTTAGTATGGGGGGTTGATCTGAAGACAATGTCTTTATTTGGTTATGGAAAAAATGTTTTCTTATGTTATCTATTGTCTATTATTAAATAATTCCATCTCTCTATTTTATTTCTTTCCCTCTTTTTGGGGAAGTGGCTACCAGAGATTGAACCCAGGGCCACTCAGCCACTGAGCCACATCCCCAGTCCTATTTATATTTTATTTAGAGACAAGGTGTCTCACTGAGTTGCTTAGCACCTCGCTTTTGCTGAGGCTGGCTTTGAACTCATGATCCTCCTGCCTCAGCCTCCTGAGCTGCTGGGATTACAGGCCTGCACCACCACACCTGGATCTTGTCCTTTTTTTGAAACACATCTTCATATATCTTGGTAGAGCCCAACTCAACCAAAATCTTGAGTGTGGAGAACATGTTTAACAATTGTAGTCCTTGACTCTAAGTGTATCAGAATCTTCCATAGGAATTTTTGAAAATGCAGATGTTTGGAATCTCAAAGATCCAGATCCAGGAGGTTTTGAGGGGAGCCCAGGCAACCCTATTATTAAAATGTCTACAGGGAACTGTGTAGCTTAGAAGCCAAGAACCTGTTTCAGCATCAATAAGACTTCTCCTATCTCATTGCATTTCTCCACCTGTGACAAGTAGGTAATTGATGAAGGATTCGGGAATTCTGAAGTCTGATCAAAGATGGCCAATAAAAATGAGAAAGAGGTCATATCATGCAAACGGGAGCTGAAGACACCTTGTTGTGCACCCCTAAGTTTCTTCCCATCTTTCTGACTCTGGGCTGGGAGTCTCCCTTCTATTATGTCTATATGGCCACAAGCTACTCCTGCATAAGTTGTGAACAGTTCCCTCCATTTATTTTCTCCATCATCTGATCATATCTGCTTTCTATCGATGAGGAAGGCCTTGAGTGTCTTGTGTAGCATTGGCAGCCTTTCTTCCCCTCCATGCCTTGATGGATTCTCTCTTTTCCACTACTCGTTCGTCACTTTGAGAGGTTTTAAAGGCAGGAGCTCCCTGCAATCTCACGAGCCAGTTTCTCCCTCCACCGACTCTGTACTTGACCCTGGGTGGCTGCTGTATTTTTCTGCTATGGGAGAGGACTTCCTCCATCCAATTCACGGAGAATTGCAATCCTTCTCTCCTCCCCTTAGAAAAGTCTTGAGGCCAATCGTGGGGAGATGACCTTCTTCCTAAGGTAGAGTCAGCAGCTGGGCCTGGAAAGAGCTCTTTGTCTCCTTCTCACGACCTGCGTGTCTTCACCCACATTCACGTGACTGCCCTCCCTCCCTGACGTATGGCCAATCGTCACAGGGCTCGTCCTCAAAGGAGCTTCCAGCCGGATGTGAGCTGGAAAAACCCTTGGTTCATGCTGATCCGATTCCAATGCAGAGCCAAGTTCGAGGCTCGCCCTGCTTACAAGCTGGAAGCTGAAGCACCTCTTAGCAGGTGATTGTGATGCCGAGTGGCAGATGCCTGTTTTCATCTGAACACAGAGATTGTGTTGAGAAAAATACCAGAAAGGACAGTGAGGGCTTGGCATCCAGGTCCCAGAACCAAAATTTATTTTCTACAAGCAACAACAACAACAACAACAACAAAAAAAAACCTACAGAACAGGAAGAGATGCCCAAACTCTCACAGGGACCAGATGTATTTTATAAATCAAGAAAAATCACGATATATAGCTGGGCAGGGTGGCACAAGCCTGTAAACACAGCTACTTGGGAGGCTGAGACAGGAGGATCACAAGGGCGAGGCCAGCTGGGGCAAACTTAGCAAGACTCTGTTTCAAAGTAAAAAAGACTCAGTGGTAAAGGTCTCCTGGGTTCAATTTCTAATATCACCAAAAAAAAAAAAAAGGAAAAGAAAGAAAAAGAATGATATGGTAATGTGCAAAGGATAAAGAATGACAGCAATATTTTAGTTTTGACTCCCATTCCTGACTCCTCTTGCACAGAAGGAGACTAATTAATACTACCCTGATCAATTGGAACACAGGACCATTGGAACAGTGAGGACAACCTCTTGTCTCCATCTCTATTAGCCGAAATTGGGGAAAAAAAAGTATCCATCCAAGTCTTAGAGGGTCCCAATCTAAGTTGCTCAGTAGAATGGCAACCAATGACTAGGTTGCCCCCCAATCCAGTTGCATCAATATCCCATTGTATGAAACCTAGTCAGTATTTTAAAGTTTCCCAGATGGTTTCAATCTGCTGTCAATATTGAGTGGGCAGGCTGGGGTTGTAGCTTAGTGGTAGAGCACTTGCCTAGTATGTGCAATGCCCTGGGTTCCATCCGTAGCACCATTTTTTTTAAAGGCAATTCTAAGGTGAGTATTGGGAATGGGGATACCAAACTAAGGAATTTAAAGATAAGCTTCATAGTGCAGAAAGATTTGTTTGTTTGTTTTGGATACCAGGGATTAAACCCAGGGATGCAAAACCACTGAGCCACATCCACAGACCACTTTTGCTTTTTACCTTGAGACAGAGTGTGTTGCTGAGGCTGGCTTTGAACTTATGATCCTCCTGCTTCAGCCTCCTGAGTCTCTGGGATTACAGACATGCACCACCACACCCAGCTGGAAGGTTTTGATACTAAGCTGTGCATCTCATGTGGTTAAGGCAGTGCACGGACCACGGGTACTTCTATAATGGTAGGTTGTGCACCCAGACTTTAAAGCATTCAGCATAAATAACTTCTTAAATATGTAGAACAAGAGAGGAAAGCAGAGAGAACATGCAGATGAGAATCCACTGGATTGTTAAATGGGACATGATGAAATGGACATTAGTGTTCTCTAAGGCTCTATTAAGAATCCCACATTAAGCTGGGCACAGTAGTGCATATAACTTTAATCCCAGCAACTTGGGGGGGGGGGTTGAGACAGGGGGATCCCAAGTTCAAGGCCAGCCTCAGCAACTTAATGAGACCCCGTCTAAAAATAAACAAACAATAGAAAGAGCTGGAGATGTGGCTCATGGGTAAAGTGCCCCTGGATTCCATCACTAGTACAAGTGAATAAATAAATCATAATCAAAGAATCCCAAGTTGTTGTCATGGTCTTGCCCCACTGACGGAACACAGAGATCTGTACTGACACCCTCCACGTGCCCCACACTGCAATGCACAGCGGACCTGCAACGTGCAAGACCTAACCTTACCCTCCAGAAGTCGATCATGTGGCGAGAAAGATGGATAAACAAATAATTAGACCCATCAGAGGCCACCTTCCAAAAGATAAAGTTTCAAATGACTATTGGAGCAGAGAGGAAGGCGTGATAGGATTAAATCTGATGTGTGGCCAAGAGAGCCAGACAAGACTTCAAAGCATAGGCGATCATCGAGCTGGGGCTGCAGGTGTGAAAAACAGTTTTCTCTGATGCAGTCACGGGAGGTAAAACCTTATAGGCAAGGAGATTTAAAAAAAAAAAAGTCAAACACATAAAGAGTTTGACAATTGTGTCAGAGTGGCCATGACAGAGTGTGAGAGGTAGGTGGAGGTGAAATGCAAAGTCCCCTTAATACCGTATTTGGTGAGCAATGGCAAATCAGCTATCAGGATGCTTTTGAAAGGCGAGTGACAAGAGAATACTGGTGTGTGTGTCAGAAACCTTTATAGCTGTGGGTGAAGTTCAAGTGCAATAGCAACACATGGAAATGATGCTCCCTAGGTTATTACAATGACCCAGGTGTACATCTGTGGTAAAGCAATGGAGATGTGGGAAGAATATGAAGGGATTAACACAAGGGAGGTTTCAGAGAGGCTGGGAACTTGAATGGGAACTTGGCTATAGGGTAGAAAATCAGGAAGGATTTCTCGATTTCTAGCCTGAGTGAATGAGAGGCACCATCCACCAAAATGCGGGATAATGAAAAAGGGACAACTTAGTAGATGACATGTCAGGTTTGGTTCTGAACAGAAAGTCGGTCATTTTATTTGTACCACTGGAACGAGAAGACTCTCCCAGACCTCTCCATTTGTGCTCCATAAAGCACATAGTAAAAGCTCCTCCTTGTTCCGGAGAGCTCCTTGAGAAAGGATCTGCGCTTGCCTTTCATGACAACTTGAAACTGTCAGTGAAAAATGTCTCATGCTCAAAACCCCAAGGTTGGCTCTATCTTTGGGATTTGTGGAAACCAGTGGTTGTAAACTCAAAGTTCTTTTGGAGCAAAGCAGACGATTCAGATCAGGTGGGAACCGGAGAGAGGCAGCAAGTTGAAGCCCTATCGAAACGGAAATGCTCTTCCTTAGCTCCAAATGGTGGCTCTTCTTTAATAGAGGATCTGGGTGGAGAAAAGGGACAGAGAATGGAGGAGCAGTGACTGAGATTGGGGGTCTCTGATGACCTCCTGGCTGTGGCTCACCTGGTCCCTGGGAAAGTTTCCATGCAAAGGCACAGGGACCTAGCTGCAATGGTAACATCCCGCCTGAGGAACTCTGTGCAAGAGTCTTATCAGCTTTGACCTCGATCTCAGGCACACAGCTCCCAGGGAGGGAGGGACACTCATGCTAGACAACCACAATGTTTCACCAGCTCTGCTGCTCCTGAGCCTGCTCACTTAACAGTAACTAAACAATGCACTTCCTTGACCACTACACAAAGCTCCTAACATTGCATGTTGCAACTGTGGATTGCAACTGTGAAAAACTAGAAACCAGATGTTTCTAGTTCTGTAACTTTCCTGAGTACAAAGAATAGTGCTTGCCTATTCTTTGAACAGATAATGAGATATATATATAAATAAAGATTGCTGGCATAACTCTTTAGATCTGCTTCTCCATCAGAGAGCAGCACTGCACTTGATCCCATATTTTCATATCTGTGTGTGTCTTTCTTTTCTAATCCCCCATTGCCACTCACCAGTACCAGGAGTTTGGCCATGCTTGTCACGGTGTATCTGTGTTGTCTGGGTGTTTCAAAAGAAATTGGGTTTTATGTAAATAAATTTTTATGAGAACTCTCACATCTTTGCATGTTGACAAATAATTCATTTTAAAAAAATTGCTGGGCTGGGGTTGTAGCTCAGTGGAAGAGCGCTTGCCTAACGTGTGAGGCACTGGGTTCAATTCTCAGCACTGCATATAAATAAATGAATAAAATAAAGGTCCATCAACATCTAAAAGAAATTTGAAAGAATAAGAAAAAAACACTGTGCTAACCAATGACATTTATCTGTGACCCTAGACTTTAAACCTTCTTGAAGCCAAAGATTTACAGAGTTGGTTTGTGTTACCACTTTAAGATAACTTGGTGAGAAAGAACTCCGAAAGTCTCTTTCAATTATAAAAGCTGCACTTTTCATTGACCCTAAAACTAATTCTTCCAGATCACTCATGGTCCTTCTCTTATATTATGCCAAGAATCGAGGAACAAAGCCATGTTGGATCCATTTGTGTCGTTTGTGATTTTATTGACTTCATCATAGTCCCTGTCAGCCTTCCTGTTTCTGAACAAATATTGCAGATTAGTCTGTATTCATAGGACAGTACTTTCACAGATACAAAAAGTTCCTGACTCACAACAGTATTCTGTTGGGCCATAAAAATTGACTCTAACCTCCTTACATTAGAAGAAATCAGAGCCAGATACACAAAGTGCATTGTTCAAAAATCATACTGCCAGTTTCTGACAGAGCATGTCTGAGAATCTAGATATTCCAACCCTCGCTCTCCCACATGCCTGGGCTACAAGTTAATAGTGTATTTAATTAATATTTTTTTTTCAAATTGCTGCATAATGAACAACTAGGAAATATCAATGCCTGCAACAATAAGCCGTTTTTTCTTACCCACGTGCCTACAGGTCAGCTGGGTTCTGCAGCCCTCAGCTGAATTGTCCTGGGCTTCATTCTAGATTTCACATCTGGTTCAAGTCAGCTGGAGTGTCCCTGCTCCCATTCTGGGGCCTAGGCTTTCCAGGAGGATGAATAGTGGCTACCTGAGATATGTCCTTGTCACAGAAATGGCCAAAAAGATCCAGGAGGAGGAAGCAGAAATACACAATACTCTAAAAGTCTAGACTCCAAATTTCTCTGATGTCATGCCAGAGGAATGCTGCCCATCAAAGCAAGTCACGTGGCAAAGCTCAACACCAAGGAGACAGGGATGTCCGTAACCCCTGGAGATGGGGTGGGACGAGATTAACGTACACTGAACATCAACCCTGTCGGTCACAGCTCACACTTCCTGAGGGAACGCATCATGCCCAGCATGGCTTCAAGCACTTTCTAAATATTATTGATTGTAATCTTCATGAGAACCCTATGTGGCCTACATAGACACCTCCATTTCACAGATAAAGATATTGAGATTCAGAGAAATTAAATGGGTAGATGGATGCAAAAACTTTTACTATTCAGTAGCAGAACAAGATCTGAGAGCAGATGATGTGTGCACTTTGCCACTGTTACGGTTAGTCACAGCAGCGAAAAAGCTGACTCAAACAGCCACCATAGAATCTTGGAATTCATTGCGTATCTTTAGGAGCTTCATGTACCTCTGAGCCCAGAACCACGTCAGCTGTATCAACCCAACAGCTGATTCATGCCTGAGACCAGGTGGTTGCAGTCATGGTCCAATCTCTGCAGGGTCAAACTTCTTTGATTACAACATAAAAAGGGGAAGGAAAAGGGCAAACAGGACTTTAAAGGGGAGACTGGCTCCTTCAATGGCAGCAGTTGAATTCCATGTGATTTCAGAAATCATGACCCCCCCCAAAAAAAAAAAAAGAAAGAAAAAAAGAAACTCTGTGCCAAAATCACAGTGTGCAACTCTTGGGTAAGAGGTGAGTTGTTTTACATTATAGCTTAGCCTTTGAGTTACAACAGTACATAGGAACGAACCCTTTTTTCCTCATGAAACATAGCCCCAGAGACCGTATAAATAACTGAAGCTGATATAACTTGGGAGTTCAGACTGAGCCGACAAAGGGACGTGACATTAAGTCAAATGTCACTCTCAATTCTTTTGACACGTATTCCCAAACAGAAAAGGGCAAGACCTAACAAGGACACTGGTCATAGAGAAATAGGAGATGAATTGGGCCCAGGGTCAGGGACCATTGATCCCTCTGACCTTCTGATAATGAGGTAATCCAATATTTCTATAAGCATTTATTATGCCCTAGATCTTAATGCAAGGTTTCCCTTTTCGTCCCTGCTGAAATTGCTGTTCTGATTTTTTTCTGGTTCCCTAAACTATCTCTTGAGACGGAGAAACTGCCCCCAAGTTGACCAAAACTTTCCCCCAGGGATCTGGCCTCTGGTCTTCACTAAACTAAACGTAACTCCAAAGTATTTTTCAAGCACCTGCTGCTAGAACTGATCTTGTTGTCCACCAGCCAAGACCGAACGATGACTAAATATCTAGAACTTTTAATCGCCAGGAAAGTTCAGGGAGAGTTTTAGACCTTACATGAACCAATTTCAGAGGTCAGTAGGGAAACCAGTTCAGATCAGACTTATCAACATTGGCATCACATTTAGCTCTCTACCACTGGGTGATGTCTCCTCCATGGCTGATCCAGAGTTCAGTAAAAAACTATGGGCTGGGGTTGTGACTCCAGTGGTAGAGCGCTTGCCTGGCACATGTGAGGTGCTGGATTTGATCCTCAGCACCATATTAAAAAAATAAATCAAGGGCTGGGGTTGTGGCTCGGAGGTTGAGCACTCACCTAGCACATGCAAGGCCCTGGGTTCCATCCTCGGCACCACATAAAAACAAATAAATAAAGATATTAAAAAATAAATAAAGGTATTGTGTCTATCTACAACTAAGAAATATTTTTAAAAAATAAGAAGACCTGGAAAAAAAGTTTGGCTCACTGCTTGTTTGGCTAAATTGGATTTTATTGAAACACAGCTATATTCATCTTCTCTCAAATATCTACACTTGTTTCTAGACTAAAATAGCAGAGTTGAGGGTTTGTGACAGAGTGCACCTGGCCTGCAATATTTACAATCAGCCATTTTACAGAAAAGGTTTGCCAACCCTGTTCTTGTCCTTTGGATATATTAAAGAGAGAGATGTCAGGATCCTGAGTTAAGCATTTTCTTTTGCAAAGCTTAGTGTCTCAAAGTCCATCTGTCAATTGAGATGGACATATCATGAATTATTGTATTTAAAGCTTAAATATTGTGGCAGCTTTAGGGAGTGTCCACAAATTTTTTGAGAATCCTTCCACAGGGAGGTGGGTGTCTATGTCCCTTACCCTTTAATCTAGACAGGAGTGTGATTCACTTGTAACCAATAGAATGTGGCAAAAGTGATGCTTTGTGGCTTCTAAAGCTGTATCAAAAAAAAAAAAAAAAAGAATGCAGTTCAGTTTTCACCTTGTTGGTTGGAACCCTTGTGTTGGAGACTTGAGCCACTATTGAAAAAGTTTGACTGACCTGAAGCCACAATGCTGCAAGGAACCTCAAGCCATCTGCAGGGGGCAAGGTATAGGTTCTCCAGCCAACTGTCTGTGCTGAGTCAACTGCCAATCATGCAGGTGAGCAATCTTGGACATCCAGCACAGTTAAATTTGTCAGTCACTACAGGACCTGTCGATATCCGACTGCAATTTCATGAGAATTGAGTACTTTCTGATTCAAAGAGAAAATTTAAGTGACTGGGTTTAAAAAAAAAATAGACCTTCTAGTTTCCAGTTCTGTCTACACAAACCTTAGGAGTGGCTACTCCTTCCTGACCATGAGTGAAAGTTTCAACAAATTGAACAACACATTTTGGGTTTGTAAAAACGATGAATATGTAGGGCAGCTTTAGGGAGTGTCCACAAATTCTTTGAGAATCCTTCCACAGGGCAAAGCACTGGTTCCAACCCTAAAGAGTTAGCTGGGCTCACAGGAGCAGAGGTTCACCAACAGAAGACAAGCCAGGAAACCCTCATATGTAACTTACAAGTCCCTGGATGGTTGGTGTGGACATGCTCAGAATTAAAACCTCCAAGAAGACCCAAACACAGGAGGTCCCATAATATTGTGAGTTTTGTCTCCAGTGGCCCGACACATAGAATAGCAGAGGAAAAAATCCATCATGCTTCTAGTGGAGGGAAGGGAAAGGAACCCATTGTTTGAATGTTTTATTTATTATTTTTAGTGCATTGGAGTTATACATAATAGAAAGGTTTAGCAAAACATTTTTTAAAATATACTAGAGAATTTTGTTATTTTTAATCAAGTCTATCCTCAGGAGAAACTATTTAACCAGAGTCTAACCTGATGGTGTTACATCATAGCCTAACTGACCTGGAGAGAGGGAAATAACCAACTCCAGCACCCCCCCCCCTTCTTAAGGGACTTAAGACTTCTGAAGTTTTCCCAGTTCCACTTAAGGGGGCACAAAGAATGACCTGTGAATCCCTCAATTCAGAGGCACAGGCTCCCTAAAACACTGAAACCTAATCATAGAGTTTCAGAATGTTTCCCTTCCCCCATACTTTACCACCACATAACCAAGGGCCTATTTGCAGTAGTTATTTTTATGTCATTCTTGCCAATAATCACTTCAAGTATCAATGATCTAAATAAACTAATTCAAAGACAGAAATTATCAAAGTAGATTTTAAAAATATCAAACTCCACATTATATATAAGCAACCCACTTTCAACATAAAGACATTCAAATTAAATGGTTGGAGAAACATACACCATGTTAATATTAATCAAAAGAAAGCAGAAATACCTGCATTAATTTCAGAAAGTACAGGTATCAGGGTCAGAGAGGACCATTGCATACCAATAAAGGGTCAGTTCTCTAAGGAAACATGACAATTACTAACATGCATGCACCAAACAACAGAGCATCAAATACATGAGGCAAAAACTCCTATGGCTGCAAGAAGAAATAGATACATCCATTGTTAGAGTTGGAGATTTCAACGCCTCTCTATCAAAGGTGGGCAGACTCAGCAGTCAGAAAGTCAGCTCAACACCACCATCACTTGACTAGATATGATTGACATCTTCAGACTACTTCAGCCAACAAGAGGAGAATACACAATCTTCACAAGCTCCCATGGACCATTCAACATGGTAGACTATAAAATGCCCCTTAATGAATATAAAAGAACAGAAATTATACGATATCTGCTCTCAGAACACAATGAAATTCAAGTAGAAATCGATGACAAAGTGATAACTAGAAAATCCAAAAATACACAGAGATTAGACAAAACACTTCTAAATAACAGGTTCGAGAAGAAACCTTGAGTGAAATTTAAAAGGATTTTGAACTAAAGGGAAATGAAAGTTAAGTTTATCAAAATTCATGGAAAGCAATGAAATCAGTGTTTATAGGGACATTGATAGCATTGGATGGATATATTTAAAAAAGAAAAATGAATGAATCTCAACCATTTAAGTTTCCACCTAGAAAAGAGGAAGAGCAAAGTAAATTGAAAGTTAAAAGAAGAAAATAAATCATTGGAGCAGAAGTCAACAAAATTGAAAACAGGAAATCAATAGAGAAAATCAACAAAACCAAAAATTAGTTCTTTGAAAAGATCAATAGGATTGATAAACTTGGATCCAGGTTAACAAAAAAAAAAGAAAGAAAGAAAGAAAGAAAGCATATTACAGTGACACAGCCACATCAATGTTTATAGCAGCTCAATTTCAATAGCTAAACTGCAGAACCAACGTAGATGCCCTTGGACAGATGAATGGATAAAGAAACTGTGGTACATATACACAATGGAATATTACTCAGCCTTAAAGAAGAATAAAATTATGGCATTTACCAGTAAATGGGTGGAGCTGGAGAATATCATGGTTAGTGAAATAAGCCAAACCCAAAAAAAACAAAGGCCAAATGTTTTCTCTGATAAGCAGATGCTAATCCATAATGGCAGGGGGTAGGAGGGGAGAATGAAGGAAGTTTGGATTGTGCAGAGGGGAGTGTGGCGAGAGGAGGGGGTGTGGAGATGGGAAAGACGGTGGAATGAGACAGACATTACTACCCCACATACACGTACGATTACACCACTGGTGTGACTCCGCAGCACGTTCAGCCAGAGGAGGAAGAAGTTGTGCTCCATCTGTGCACAACGTGTCAAAGTGCATTGTTCTGTCATGTATAACTAATTAGAACAATTTTTTTTTATTTGAAAAAATGAAAAAGGGAAAAAAATAAATCCTGTGTACTAAATTTAAAAAATTTTTAAATGATTTCTCTTATAACAAGAGTCTTCTCCATCCTCAGAGCATCTCTGGTTGATGACTACCTGTGGCCAGAAGATAAAGTTGACAGTTTTAACAAACCCACCGGGGAACAACCAAGTCCTGAGGACCTGGAAGAAAGACAAGAAAGAACTCAACTAATCAGGGACCTCTTTAGCAGTCGGGTCACAGAGGCAGGTGCTACTTTCAGTGTCCCTCTGAGGACTGCAAATGACTCAAAGGCTAGGAATTCAAGGCCCAGGGGGGTGCAGCTGACCAGGATTTCCCTGGTGACCTTGTGTAAAGGTGCTAGGACCACTGACGTGGGGAGATCTGGATAAGAATGGAACCATAGCTAGGAGGACATTGGACAGAAAGGGACAGATTGGGGCTGACGGCTTGGCCTGCACTAAACCTGCTTTCCCCAGGAGAGTCACGGGAAAGAGCATCCAGCAGAATCCCAAGAACCCAGCAGGACTTGGGACTGGAAAATCCAACAGCTAATGATGGTTACTATGACCCGAGCGCGTCTGCTAAGGAGGGACAATTCTCTGAAACCTAAACACCTCGTCACTGGAACACCTGAGACGCAGGGCATTTCGAACCCCATAAGCAGCATTGCTAAAAATCAAATTGTACATTTCAGGCACCAGCCTCTCGGGGGAACCCGACCAACACACACACACACACACACACACACACACACACACACACACACACATCAATGCAGACGGTTTCCTACCTGTCACAAGCCACGGTGGCCGAGCAGGGAATACGGAACAAAAGTGGGACATGGAGAAACTTTTAACTGAGATGTGAAATGATCCAGGGAATTAGGAGAGGAAAATAAAAATGGGAAATGCAGACAAGAAAAGAAAACAGACAAGAAGGGAGAGAGACACCAAATCGAGAGCCGGAGCATGTCGTACCGTAATGATTTATTGACATCGCCAATCCTGCCTTAAATTGAAGATGGGAAATATGGTAACTTTCATGGTACTAGTAAAGTTCTTAGAGTAGGCTTTTTTTTTCTTTTGGTACCAGGGATTGAACTCAGGGGCACTCGACCCCTGAGCCACATCCCCAGCCCTATTTTGCATTTTATTTGGAGACAGGGTCTCCCTGAGTTGCTTAGGGCCTCACTAAATGACTGAGGCTGGCTTTGAACTCACAATCCTCCTGCCTCAGCCTCCTGAGCCGCTGGGATTACAGGCATGAGCCACCGTGCCCGGCTTAGAGTAGGCATTTAATAAAGATGGATACAGAGGGAAGGAGCCAGAACAACTCAAGGCTTGTGGTCCCTGAATGTGGAATTTCATCAAGCTTTTCCTCAGTACCCAGAATTCTTCCTATTTAAATATGGACAGTCTCCTCTCCTTCTCTCTCTCTCTCTTTTATACCCCTGTTAAGAGCCTGGGAAATATCCATGACTCATCCCTCTTCCTGGCCTGGATTCTTCTTTACCATGAAGCTGAAGTTGTCTGCAATCACTCCTCATATCCACTACTCCTTCCAGCCCCTAGCATCTCTGCCCCAGATCACTACATGACAACTTCAAAATTGCTGTCTTCCTCTTTGGTTCCCAGGGAGCTCATAACCACACAGAAAATAAATTATATCAAGTCCTTGCTCAAAATCCCATGGTACTTTCCTAGGACCCACAGGCCAGAGTTCAAGACCCACATGGCCAAAATGGACACTCTAAAGGTGGAATCCATAGCTTCTTGAGAAACCCTCCCAACTCTGGGAAAGAGAAATAAGGGAATCCATGTGCTCGTTTATTCGTTCAATGAACATTTATTGAAAGCTTACTGCGTGCATAACATTTTCCTAATCACTAAAGAGCCAGCAGCTAAGCTAGGAAACTGAAATTCCACTTTTAGAGGATTGCATTCTAGGACAGGGAAATCATTGCAGCTAAAAGATATGGAGGATATGGAGACAGAGTGTCCCAGGCGCCGTGCAAGGGGTTATTGAATCCTAGGCAACTCTGTGAGGTAGGTGCTCTCTTTATTCTCATCTTGACCATAAGGAGAATGACACACAGATTGTAGAGAGGGGGCCTGGAATCTGCACTGAACATTCCAGAGCCTCTTTTGTAATCTACTGCTCTCATCAGTGCCTGGAAGGGTGCTGGAAACTTCCAGAACACAGTCCTGCCTATCACATTCTTGTTTGCTCATCTGCATTGTTTGATCCATACACGGTACTTCACATTCCAACTGGGAAAAGGAGAAATAAGGAAAACTGGGCAGCTACCTAGCATTCCCAGAGTAAGTGTTGTAGTCAGCTATTTTTGCTGCTGTGACCTAAAGACGTGAGCAGAACAATTACAGAGGAGGGAAAGTTTATCTCAGGGCTCATGGTTTCAGAGGTCTCTGTCCACAGAGAGCCAGCAACATCATGGCGGAAGGGTGTGGCAGAGGGAAGCAGCTCACATGATGGTCAGGCAGCAGAGAGAGGCCTCTACTTGCTAGATACAAATACATGCCCAAGCCCCGCCCCCAATGCCCACCTCCTGCAGCCATGCCCCACCTGCCTTCAGTTACCACCCAGTTAATCCCACGGGGGATTAATTCGCTAATTGGGTTAAGACTCTCACAACCCAATCATTTCTCCTCTCAACCTTCTTGTGTTATCTCACATGTGAGTTTTCAGGGGACACCTCACCTCCAGACCATAACAATAAGACAGCCACTCTGTGCTGCAACAGGCCTAAGAGGTCATGCAGTGGGAGGTGACATGTCAGAAGCCGGGTCTTGTGAACAAGTTAGGTCCTGGTCTAGATTTTCATCTCCAAAACACTTTGGGCGTGTACTTCAAAACAGATTAAAAACAACAACAACAGCAACAACATTTCCCCCGTGTTGACGTTTTTATCTCTTTAGATGAATGGGAATTCATTGCTATTTTTTTTAAAGGGGAAGCATTTTCTTTTTCTTCCAAGGACACTAATCTCTTGGAAGATTTCTATGGTTTCATCTTCATGGGGATACCCTAGCTCCCCACAAGTCTGTAAGGGTCGGGGTCCCAGCAGGAAACACATAACACACTCAGAAGAGGTTATTGAAGAGAGTTTGATGAAGGGGCTATTTAGAAAGTGGTGGGCAGAGATAAGGGACATCAACACCTCAAGATAAATTTAGGCAAAACCACGACCACCAAGATCAGAAGAACCCAAGGAAGGAGTGCTTAGGAAAAACCTGGGTGAGCCCCAGAGAGGAGTCCAAAAAGGAGCCTGCCTCTATAGAAGAACACACCCATGGCCCAGTTCCTTTTCAAAAAGTAGAGAAGTCGGTCAACAGTGTATAGAAGAGACAGAAATGCATCCAACTCCGTACTTGGAAAACACAGGGTAACCATAACAAGTGTGCATTTAACATCCGAAAATTCAAATTTGATGCAGAGGTGGGAAAGGAAGGCGAGAGAATGAGTTTAAATGGTGCAAGAAATTCTGTCCAACACGCAAACCATACACTTATGTATGAAAGTGAGCGTGATGGAGAAGGCACAGGCCCTGTTCCCCGTCAATCACGGTTCCCTGGAGCCTGTCCCAGTGCCAGCGTGCATGGGTTCACCACACTGAGAGCGAGTCAAGTGTGTGTGGACGCAGCCCTCTGAGTGCTTTAATTACCTACTTTAAATGACTATAGATGCTGATATTTATGCATATGTGCAGCTCTGTGTGCAGAAAACCATGCATACTATTCTTTAAAGAGTAGTTTAGTAAATTTGCAAGGGTCTTAATGCCCTAGAGCTATAATCAATACTTTTTTTCTAATTATAAAACACCCTGGGGAAAAAACTGAGGATGAACTACCCATTTTTGACACACAGTTTTCTGTTCACTGACTTTAAAGCCTCACTCCTGACTAAACTTTCATTTCACTCCCCTATAACCCCTTAACAACCAGGCAGGAATCAGGAGTCCACTGTGGAAACACGCAGAGAGTGAAAGGACATTCCTTAGTAGGATAATGGTTTAAAGTCTTCAGAAAAATGTAGCGACTTTTGTTTTTGTATATAACCTTTAAAGTTTTTTTAATTTTAAAAAATTTTTGCATGTAATATTTTAAAAAAAATTTTAAATGCCAACTCTCTATGGTCACAAATAAAGGAGTCTTTAATCATACAAAGAAAAAAATATGGAATCATTTACCATTTAGTCCTAAGAACCAAGGAAACGGCTTTAATTCTGGATTGGTTAGAACGCATCAGTAACACTCTTGGGTTAACTGGTTACCTCTGAACTCAGTGTCTGCACGGATTCTGTGGTACCCCAGTAACAAGTAACCCCCAAGTGTCAGCAGAGAAGGGCTCTTCTCCCTGTCACTATCCTTCTCTCTGTAGGACTCCAGGTGACAGAGCCCCCCCAATATCAGACACTCTGGTCACAGGGGACTGAACTAACCCAAGTGGTTGGGAGAGAATCTTTCAGAAGACTGGAAATATGCCCCCAAGAAGTCACTTGCCAGAGCTTCAGGACTTTAGGATTGTAGTTAAATAAAATTTTAGAGAATGTACCTCCATGTATAAATACATATCTATAAATTCTATATGCACACACCTATGCTAATCTATGATGCACCTTATTAAACACACAAAAAATAAATATTTAAAAGATGAGTAAAATAATTACATTTTCTAATCTATTTCTCACCCAATATGATATCTCTCACCCTCTCTGGGACATCTAAACCCAATTTTGGGGACCCCCTGCCTTAGACATCATCATTGAAGCACTAGCAAGTAACATCTTTGGCCACATTTCCAATCTTCTAAAAAATTCTCTGTTGACTCCATGGATTGGGTTCAGCAACCTAACTGCTTACATCCTCTATCTAGATTTGATGATCAAATGATCCAAAAATCCCAAACTTCCCATTTCTCAGCCTCATTCTTAGAAACCAAAGAGGGCTAGGTTTTCTTTCTTATTTCCATGTCTCTAGTATAACATGTATTTATGTATGTGTTTAGCTAAAAATAGAAAACATTGATTGTGGAAAATATATAGTGTGTCCTCTCTCCCAAAAGCAGTTAAAATTACCTGTAATCCCGGATACAACCCAAAAATTATAACTGTTAATATCTTGGTACCTTTCCTTTGTCTCTGCACAGCTATTCTTATATGTATCTTTAAAAAGACATGATAATGAACGCCCTGCTATGCAATCTCCTTTTCCCACAGAATACATTGTGAACAATATATTGCATATTCTTCTACATCATCTTTATAACTTTTACCATTTTCCTTATTTCAATGGTAATATACATTCATTGTGAAATCTTATTAAATGCGCACAAGCAAAGAGAAAAAATAAAAAATCACCCTCTGTCCATTACCCAGACATAACCACTTTTAATATTTTTGTTAACATGTGTTATTTTTTTGTCCAGTTTCTTTTCAATACACTCACGGTTTTCCATTAATGGGAAAGCTTATGCCTGCTCTTACGTAAACGGTGTTATCATTTTATGTGTAGGATGAACACATTTCCGTATCATGAAATGCTATTCTACAGCATCATGTGAGTAACTCTGATGTTCTCTAAACATTATCACTAAAAAAATAAAGTTTAATAGGTTGAGAAAAAAATAATTTCCATGATAAAATACTGCCTATTAGGACCATGATAAGGTCCATTCACTGTGGAAGTCAAAAAATCCTACAACTAAAAAATTATTTTGACTCTATTTAATATGGTGTTTCTCAAATTTATTTTATCTGACTTAGCTTTTTTTTTTTGAGGCAGTTTAAAAAAATACAGAGTAGTATTAACTACTATGTGTTCTTGTCCCTTCTTCTTGAACATCTATGTTTATAATTTTAATTACAAATATCAGCATGATATATCAACAGATAATGAGCATTCTTGTTTGTAGGCCTTACGCCCTTTTGTGTGATGTACAGTGACTTGAATGAAGCAGAATTTGTTGAAAATCAAGTAGATTTTAAAGATTTCTTTCAGAAAATACATGGGAAGAGTTGTTTTAGCATGGCCAGTCCAGCACGGGATATTATTATTTAAAAAGCAAGAATCTACATAAATAACTGGTGTTCCTATTTCAAAAGCAATTAATGTTTATTATAGAAAAATTTAAATTAATATAAAAAGAGAAAAAAGTTGGGCATGGTGGTGAATGCCTGTAATCCCAATGGCTTGGGAGGCTGAGGCAAGAGGATTGCGAGTTCAAAGCCAGCCTCAGCCAAAGCGAGGCACTAAGCAACTCAGTGAGACCCTGTCTCTAGTGGCTCAGTGGTTGAGTGTCCCTGAGTTCAATGCCCAGTACCCCTGCCCCCCCCAAAAAAAAAGAGGGAGAGAAAAAAAAGTCACCCATAATCCTACAACTCATGGATAATGACGAGCTATCTACATGGAAGATAATACATACTCATGGATAATTTATTATTTTAAAAAACCTATAATTATATAAGCTCCATCTCATGCTGTTTCACACTATTGTATCTTTAAAATATTATCTCATTTCTTTGATTTACATTATTTGTTAATTTATTAATTACATTAATTCTACCAAAGTTGAGCCATTTTTCGTGTTTATTATCTCGAATCTTTCTTTGAGTCATTGTTTATTTTTGTCTTATGCTTATTTTCCTGTTGAAGTCATTGTCTTTTTTATTGTTTTGTATGCTCTTTATGGATTAAGGAACTTTACTGGTTTTCATGTATGTTGTAGGTGTTTTTCCAAGATGACTGTCAAGTTTTCTAGTTTATTTATGCGGTTATTTTACATATGTAAATTTCTGATCGTTATGTAGTTAAATCTATGAAAGTGGTTTGCTTTACACATGGTCTTCATGTCATGATCAGAAGTCACTCCTAGGGTGGCAATATGGCTTGTGTTTGCCTAGAAGTAGCTTCTATATCTCAAGATATCATTAGTATTGGTAGTTTTCAAAAAAAAAAAAGAAAGAAAGAAATATTTATATCTTTGGTTCAATGGGAGAAACAAAAAGCAGCTGTCAGATGATATCCAGAAATTTGGGAGGATGCTCTTTGACTCATATTTTAACTTTCCCCACATGTTAGGTTATGATGCTATGCCAAACCTTTTCTCCAATCCCAACCCAATCTTCTCTTCCTTCTTCGGTCACCAGAATGTTAAAAGCCTATCGCATCTTCCCCTTTGAGATGTCTCCAGATCCAAGTATTATCATGCAGATTTGGGCATGTCTTTTGACCGGAAGTTCTGTCCATTTTTATTTATTTATTTGTTTGTTTGCTTGTTTATTTATTTATTTATTTTGGGTGCCAGGGATTGAACTCAGGGACACTCAGTCACTGAGCCACATCCCAGCCCTATTTTGTATTTTGTTTACAGACAGGGTCTCACTGAGTTGCTTAGTGCCTCACTAACTTTCTGGGGCTGGCTTTGAACTCTCGATCCTCCTGCCTCAGCCTCCCGAGTTTGCTGGGTTAATAGTCATGCTCCGCCGCACCCAGACTGCCCGTTGATCTTTATCAACTAAAACTGTTTTATTTCTTGTAACACAATAGTGTATACAAATCATGCTTGAGTACATATGCCCCTTATATAATCTCTCACCAAATATCTTCTCATAGCATGTCTTTACTGCACCTGATGCAGTAAAGACAGCCATTAGGGGCGATTTTCAAGATGTCAGGGAACAGGGATGGTGAGATCTGCTTGATACGGAAGAGAATGGTGGTTTGGGGTTTTGATTTTGCTTTGTTCTCAAACAGAAGTTTTGGATAAAAGAAATGAAACAGTGGAAGAGAAGATGGAATTTTTTAGAAACAATAACAGGGGGACTTCTTTTACAGATCCAAAGCAAAATACATGAAAACCATGAAAGAACAATATAAATCAAAATTGGAAAAAAAAATACAGGAATGAGATGATTCGACCACAGGAACATTTAAAAGAGAAGCTGGCGGAGTTAGTTTACAATAAAGAAAAGAATTTGAAATATACATATGAAGAAACCCTTTCAGAAGTGAAGCCTGCATCAGAAGAGACACCATAGCCAGAAATTCTATGGGAATTTATTAGTTTACCCAGTTATCCCCCTTCTAGGAACTATTTCAAATGTACACAGACAAAAAACACGAAAAAGAAAAGCTGTTCATTACAATGCCATTTGTAATCGAAAGAAACTGGGGGGGGGGGGGGGAATTCCCTTCGATGGGATTCTGGCTTGTACAACCATGATACATCTTTACATAATAGAGTACTATGGAGCTATGGAAGATGTTTTAAAATATTTGTGCATATCACTGTAGGAAATATGGTTGAGCAAAACAAAATCAAAAAGGGGTGTGTGTGTGTGTGTGTGTGTGTGTGTGTGTGAATCAAAATTTATTTTTAAAAGTGGTAACAAAATGGAGATGCTGGACTTCTCCAAATAGACTATATTCTGCAGATTGGACTTTAGAACAATATCTTTAAAAAAAAAAAAAGGAAACACTATCATAATTTTGTACGTGGATGGAACAAGATTAGACATTATTTGTTAACTGCTGAAGTACGTCAAGAGGGCAGAAGGGTCATGGTACTATTTTGAGCTTTTTTAAAGAGGCCTTTGTGGCCAGGTCGCCCAGTTCTGCCCATGCACCATCCCTTTTAGCCCATGTGAACCTAAAGAAATGTGGTCTGACCGAAAAAGGAGCAGAAAATGCAGGGGAAGGAGCCCTCTGTTGTTGGATCTGGCTTTGCTCCTAAATCTTCACGCGGACGTTGAGTGAAATGAGGGGGACCATCTGGGCTGGGGAGGGCTGCAGCCTTAGGGGACTCTCTCTCCCTGAATACCTGATGCTGCCCCGGCACCGGAGCCCCAGCGTCACAGCCTCGGGGAAGCATTTCCATTTCCTAAGACTCTGTGAGCTATAAAACACATCCCAATCGGTTTTCTGAAACCTAAGTGCCCTGAGAAAGTGTGTGGATGGAGTTGGAGAGAAAAGGAGTGGAGAGAACCCAGAAGAGCTTTGAGTCTTTTGCATCTCTTAAGCTCCCCACATGCAACTCTTCCTCCAAGCCTTGCCCTCCGGAGGCCAAAGTGGGGCTGGGATCCTCCACCACCTGCTTCCCGGTGGCCCGTCCTCCCACCCCAGGGGGAACTTCACTCATATTTTTTTTTCATTTGCAATTGGCTTATGGAAATTCCTCAAAGATTTTTTTTTTTTGAGCCTCTATATGACTTCCTTTTCTGGCTTCCAGAATGAATGGGAGTTTCTTTCTTTCTTTCTTTCTTTCTTTCTTTCTTTCTTTCTTTCTTTCTTTCTGGTACATTTCAATGGGATTTTGGAGAAAGGGAAATTATATGAATTAGTTCACTACGGCTGCCATAACAATGCACCATGGACTGAATGGCTTCAAACCTGGAGACTTATTTTTCTCACAGATCTGGAGGCTGGAAGTTCATGATCAAGACAGAATGGGTCTCTTCTTCTTCTTCCTCCTCCTCCTCCTCCTCCTCCTCCTCCTCCTCCTCCTCCTCCTCTTCTTCTTCTTCTTCTTCTTCTTCTTCTATTTGTTCTTTTTAGTTATACATGACCACATTATGTATTTTGACACGTCATACACATGTAGTATAACTTCCCATTTTTGTAGCTGTACATGAGTCACACTGGATGTGTATTCATATAAGAACACAGAAAATTATGTCTGATTCATTCTGCTGTCTTCCTTATCCCCATCCCCCCACCCTTCCCTTCATTCCCCTTTGTCTAATCCAATGAACTTCTATTCTTTCCCTTCCCACCTTATTGTGAGTCAGCATCTGCAAATCAGAAAGAACGCTTGGCCTTTGGTTTTGGGGGGATTGGCTTATTTCACTTAGCATGATGTCTCCAGTTCCAGCAATTTACCAACAAATGCCATAATTTCATTCTTCTTTAAGGCTGAGTAATACTCCATTGTGTATATATATCACAGTTTTTTATCCATTCATCTGTTGAAGGGCACCTAAGTTGGCTCCCTAGCTTAGCTATTGTGAGTTGAGCTGCTATGAACATTGATGTGGCTGTGTGACTGCAGTGTACTGATTTTATGTCCTGTGGGTATAGACCAAGGAGAGGGATAGCTGGGTCAAATGGCGGTTCCATGCCAACTTTCCTGAGGAATCTCCATACTGCTTTCCAGAGGGGTTGTGCCAATTTGCATCAAGGGTGGGTGTCTCCTGAGCCTCTCTCCTAGACTGTCTTCTCCCTTGGTCTTCAGATGGTCTTCTCTCCTCCTGTGTCTGTCCATATTTCCTCTTCTTACAAGGACATAAGAGGACTACATCAGGGCCCACACTAATGACCAAATTTTAATTTGATTATCCCTTCTTTTAACTTATCTCCAAACGTGGTTGTATTCTGAAATCCTGGGGTTTAGGATTTCAGCACAGAAATGAGGCAAAGGGGCACCGTTCAACCCCAAACAGATGTCTTCGCTCTGATTGCCATCTTGAATCCGATGGCGAAAGACTCCTGGGAGGGACTCGAGAACAGGAACACGAGCCTGAGAACTGACCAGTAAAGAGGCCGTTAAGGGGGCGGGAGGGGAATTCAAGATGGAAGAAAGTGGTCAGCAATGAGATCCAGGGTACAGATCAAGAAATTCTCCATCGTGACTAAAGACAGAGGCAGGAAACGAGAAAGAGATCTGTCTTTGGGGGCAGAAAGTCGAGGAGTTTCCTGCCTGGTGGCTTCTATTTTCTTTGTGAATTGAGAGGCAAGGACATCAGCTCAAAGTGACGACAAAGAAGAATTAAAGAAATTGGGAAGAACCTGAAAATAACAGCCATGGATACCGTATGAGAGACCCATAAAGATGCTTGTCTCACGTAAGTAGGGGTAAGAAAACCTGCAGGGAAGATAATTGATTGCCATCTCCTATCAACACTGGAGAGAATTCCTGATGGAGGTGAGACTTTCATGTTTTGTAAACATATACAAAAGAATGTAAATATGTACCTAGTGGAAGCGTCATTGGCTCTTTGGAAAGAAACAAAAATCTTTCTAAGCATAAATACTGCCAAAAAAAATGATGAGTTTGACTACATAATTACAAACTTCTGCTTATAAAAATACAATTAATATAAATATTTACTGTCACTAACCATCAAAGAATCAATGAGAAACATTTTTCACCTATAAAATTACTAAAGACTAAAGAATGATCACACCAGGGTTTGCAGGTATAGGAATAGGTATTTGTCATGACTGCAGTTGGGAATATAAATCTTTATAGCACATTCCTGGTACTCACTTGGCAAGCTCTATCAGAGCTTGGGTCAAATGGCTTAGTCCTTCCATTTATGAAAAACTAACTTAAAGACATAATCAGAAATATATAAAGGGATTTTTTTATTTTTATTTTTTAGTATCAGGGGTACTTAACCACCAAGCCACATCCTCGGCACTTTTCTATTTTATTAGGGACAGGGTCTTACTGAGTTGCTCAGGATTTCACTAAATTGCTGAGTCTGGGTTTGAAGTCTCCATCCTCCTGCCTCAGCCTCTGGGTTGCTGGGATTACAGGTGTAGGCCACCACACCCAGCTGCAAAGGGATTTTTATAAACCAGAATGTTCATTGCTAAATCACTTGTAATTCTAAGGAAAATCATAAGCAACAACCTGAATGCACAATTTGGAATTGATTACATAAATTTTGATATAGCCACACTCTGGAATATTATGTAGCTATTAAAAATAATGTTGCAAAAGAATGACTAATGTGACGGAAAATGTTGGCAATGCAGTGTTGGGTCAGTAGTGCCAGTGAGAGAGACAGCGGTGAACTGGAGGGGCTGACCCTGGGGAAAAGTCAAAGTGGCAGATACTTAAATAAACCACCTGGGCCCGTGCAGAGGTCAGACTGGGAGACACAGCACAGCCCAGAAAATGACTTAGGATTGTGGAGGCCAGGTCCACTATGATCTGCATGTGCACAAAGGAATGCGGACAAAGGACATACAGGGATTTCACTGATTTGTTTTTTTGGGTTTTTTTTTTTTTTTCATTTGGGGGGGGATTTTTTTGTTTTTGTTTTGGGAGGGTGTTTGTGGTTTTTTATTTGTTTGTTTGTTTTGGTATATTTTTTGAGGCAGCATCTCACTAAGTTGCAGAGACTGGCCCGGGACTTGCCCTCCTTCTGCCACAACCTCCCGAGTAGCTGAAATTCCAGGTGTGGGACACCCCACCTGGCCTGTGATTATTTCTCAAACTCTCCATCATCTTTTGAAAGTTCTTGCTGTGTTCTGGGAAGGCTCCCCATCATGACTGTCTCCTTCCTAAACAAGAAGCCTAGAACGAACTTTCCTGACCTCCCTTGAAACTCAGGCGTGGTCATGTGACCTGGATACTGTCAATCACATAAGCCCTTCTGAGATTTGAGTTCGGATGAGAGCAACCTGGGGAACAGATGCCAGGTGGAGGCTGCTTTTTTGATCAGAGTACTTTGGCAGGCACGGGGGAGGGAGGAGCTGGTAGTGTCTTCACTCAACAATGACTTCACTGGGTTAGTCTCCGTGCAGATGTTCTACAAAGACATCCCTGGCTGTGCAGCCTGCTCGCCAACTCAGCCCCCACATACAAGCCACCTACTGTCTTCCTTTCAAGATCCTTTCTGCTTAAATGGAGCTAGTTTAGAGTTTGCAGCCAAGTTCAGTGAGTGACCACCGTAGCTCATCTGGGCTCAACACTAAAAATAGATCTACCTCATTGAATCCTCCCCTATTTGTCTGGCTCCTCAAACAGTAAATGGCAGAGGTTAGAGTGGATCCCCTGATCTGTGGGAACCCAGAATTCAATCTCTAACCCCATGCGAGTCTAGTCCTCTGCAACTCTCTGTCTTCTTTCTAAGGATGGAGCAATTTCAATAGAAACATCTCTGAGTTTATTTTGCTGTAAGTAGATAGCTATGCGTCCTGGGAAATTTTGTCTCGTCCCTGTAAAAGAAATCCCTGCTGGACAAGGTGACCATCTTTCTATTAGCCTAAGATGACACTGGTAGCATGAGTAGGGCAGAATCTGCAGGTGACCCAAGGGGCTTGGACCCCAGAGCCCATCGGTATTTGCCCAGTTCTGGAAGCATCTGGAGTTACTTTCAAAAGCCCTACTCACATTCCTAGAAGGTTGTATAGACCCTCCGGCCACCCGCATCATTGGTCTCAAAACCCCTTTTCCAGATGAGCTACCAGGACTTTTCCAAGAGAGGCTAAGCAGCAGATTCCAGTGGATGAAGCGCAGAATCGGCACGAGCAAAACCGGCTGCTCTCCAGCTCTGGGACTTAGTGGATGGCCCTGGGCAAACCACAGGACCTCTCCGGTCCTCCGGGTCCTCCCCTGAAGCACTGAGGAAGGTGGTAGAGGCCCAATGAGATCACGCAAGCAGAAGAGCTCTGAGCCTTGAGAAGGAGCACGCAAACGTGAGGACTGTTATTAATTTAGAGAGAAATCGAAGGATCTAAAATTGTCGTGCATTTGAATAGTGTTTCTTATTTTGCAACATGCTTTTCTCATTTTTGTCTTCACATGTGAGGAAACTAGGGCAGTTATTATTATCTCCATTTTACAGATGAGGAAACAGAAGGACAAGTGGCAAAGGCATCCCTGGAAGCCGGGCATCCTGATTTCCAACCCCACATTTCACGCTTGTGTGTTTTCATTTTCCCCCGTTCACTGTGCAGGCGACGCGGACTAGACCTTAGAGGGCGCCTGTCAGTCATGAGGTCCGTGTTTGTCCGCAGGATCTGAGTGCTTGGGGAGGTCTTCGGTCTGCAATGCTCATTTCAGGCTAACAAACAGGTGTTCTAGGAAAAATAAATATAGAGTTGCAGGGTTTCTCAACTTCAGTGGAGGGCAGGTTAAAACCCAGAATTAGATCAATGTTAACTGATAAAAATTTCCCAGAGTGTGGGTCCGTTTTCTGTTGCCAATGACATAATCCTGAAGACAGGGTGAGTTATAAGGCAAAAAGGTTTCTGGTTCATGGTCCTGAAGGTGCAGGATGGAGTAGCCACACCTGGTAATGGCCTTCTTGCTGACAGAGTCCCAAGAAAGCACAGACCATGAGATGGCAAAAGTCAGGGAGGGTGTGTGTATAGATCCTGCCGTCTTGCTCTCCCTCCTTACAAAGCTACCAGAATGCAGTCCTCCAAGCTCCATCCTGATGACCCTGTCTAGTCCTAATTACCTGCCAAAGGCCCCACCACTAAACACTATAATGAGATTAAGCTTCTGCCCTCTTAATACCTCACCATGGTAGCCCAGAGGGGACAAATCGTATGCAAACCATAGCACCCAGAGTACATTTATACGAGTGCACCCCAGTCCCAGCACCTTCCTCTGCCACCCTTCAACTCCTGGGCTGGTATTGGCATGTGGGCTGCACTCTCTGCACTAGCAGTAGCAGCCTCGGGCTGTTCTGGAACCATCTAGCAGAGAACTAACATCTAAGAAGAATGCTCAGGCTAAGGATTCTCAGACAAGTCTATTGTTATCATCATCAACGTAACAATTATGGAGAGAAAATTTCAGGCAGTTTGTCTTTTGAAGAGTACTTTTACACCCACCGGGATTCAAAACAAGCCCGTGAGATAGATTGGCACCGTTCTTAGCAATGATTTCCCAAAGAACATGCAGCCGAATAGCTTTTATTATTTGAATGATGAGCAAACCCAGTAGTTAGGTTGCGTGACCGTGTTAGGCTGGACTACCATCCGGCATAACCCTCTTGACACAGTGTGTAGGGCAGCTGGGCCATTTGATTGGTTGACCCCACAAATTGTGTGCACCAGCTTCATGCCAAAGCCTAAAGAGGCACCAAGCATCTCCACATGACCAGCAGCAAGAAGAGATGCCCTAGGAAGTGGCTACTCCCAAAGCACGAGAAGACACGTGGATAAGACCTGCACATCACTTTCTCCCCAGAGCTCCAAGAATGGAGAGTCGGCTCGGAAAAATCACACACAAGCCGTTGACCCCGGAGCATGAAATCAAGGCTGGGTCTTCTAAACCTGTGCATTATGGGATAGTTTCCTACAAATCGTTAAGTGACACAGTTGCTTTCACTAGAAGTATTGACTGTAAATTACAGAGCCTACAGGGATTTAGAAAAAGCATGTATTTTCCTTATCCTGCTAAGTGAAATACGCCAATTCCAAAAAAAACTAAAGGACAAACGTTGCCTCTGATAAGGGGATGCCGATCCATAGTGGGGTGGGAGTGGGTAGCGGAGAATGAAGGAACTCTGGATTGTGCAGAGGGGAGTGAGAGGAGGAGTGGGGTGGTGGGGATGGGAAGGACGATGGAATGAGGCAGACATTACTACCCCACATACATGTATGATTACACCACTGGTGAGACTGAGCACCATGTTCAGCCAGAGTAAGGAGAAGTTGTGCTCCATTTGTATACAATGTGTCAAAATGCATTCTACTGTCATGTATAAATAGTTGGAATAATTTTTTTTAAATATATACATTCTTGATTCTTTGTATCAGGTAAGAATTTATATATACAATTATAATTATAATGTATACATAATTATAATAATCATATATACAATTATAAATTATATATAATTGTATATATACAATATATAATTGTATATATATACATATATTGTATATATAATTGTATATATATTTTATATATATACATGTATATATACATATATAATTATATACATATAATTTATATATAAAATATATACTATATATATAATATATACAATATATAAAGCAAGAAATGTTCTCTTTATCTTTTTTTTAAGTAAATTAGTTACAGCACTAAGGGTTTTTTTTTAATCTATTTATTGGTTCTTTTTGGTTATACATAACTGCTGCAGTCCAGCTGCAGCAAAATAACCCGGGGGTGACCAACAACTTGCGTACATTGATACAGCAGGAGTGGGAGCCGTTTATTGTAGGACAACAGAGGTATATATACATCCCACACAGCTTATCTAATTAGCATAAACTAGATACAGCAGTCAACCAATCAGGAATCTCCACACTCAATGGCTCGCTGGCGTTACTTCACAAACCACTCCCTCTGGCAAAATGCCAGGCGCCATCCAGACTTGTTTACAGACTCTAAGACATAACAGTAGAATCTATTTTGACATAATTATAAAAGCATGGAATCTCTCTTTTGGGGGAGAGGCCAGTGGGTACTGGGGTTTGAACTCAAGGTCACTCGACCACTGAGCCCCACCCCAGCCCTATTTTGTATTTTATTTAGAGACAGGGTCTCACTGAGTTGCTTAGCGCCTCACTTTTGCTGAGGCTGGCTTTGAACTAGCGATCTTCCTGCCTCAGCCTCCCAAGCTGCTGTGATGACAGGCCTGTGCCACTGCCCCCAGCTTGGAATCCCTCTTGTTCTAATTCAGGCCCCAGCAGCTCTCTTTCCCCTTCCCTCCCCCCCACCCCGGCACCAAGTTTCCAAGTGCTCAGTGATGGCTTGTCTAAGAGGACTCGGCACTAAACTCCTCCCACAAGACATAGTCTCAGGTGACAATCTGGGCACATGTATCACCAGACCAATAGAGAAGGGACCTAGAGGGGTCCTCATTTCCACCACTTCTCCTTCCTTTCCGGCACTCTGTCAGCAACATTGCTGTCGTGGGCAAGTTCAGTCCGCCCATGATGGAATGGAAATATTTGCATTTTCCTGCCTGACACCACTGGCTGAGGCCACACTGAAAGTCCTTGAATGATATTGAGTCTGACATTAAGAAGAGTTTGATGTCCGTGTAGTTTAGAGCGTTTGCATTGAGTCCAGATGTTATCAGGAACACAGAGACAAGTCTGTTTCCACATTTATTCAAGACTTCTTTTATGCCTCTTGGAAGGAGTTATATTTGTGTTTACCTCGGTCCTGCACATTTCTTATCAAGGGCATGATCAAGTGGTTGTTGTTGTTGTTTTTTTAAGAGGTCCTCCCATTGCCAAGGATAAATGCCAAGTTCCTTTGAATGCCTGAATGTTCTTCATCATCTGACCTCTAACAACCTTGAGTAGCCTCATCTCTGGCTCTTTCTCAGGGTCACGCTGGTTCATTCACGTTGAACCTTCCAAACAGACCACTCCATTTGCTTGCTTTGTATTTTTTAGGTGCCTTCTCCTTTGCTTAGGATATGCATCTGACCATCTCCCTTTTGAACTTCAAGGTCAAGCTCTAATAGTACCACCTCTTCTTTACTAGGACCAGGTAGGGGTGGTGCTCAGGATGCAAAATTTAAAGAGGCGCTCACTCTCAGGGCTGTGCAATCGCATCCTTAAACTTTGTACCCTCGGCTCCTCCTTCACTCCATCCCATCCCTTTCCAAAAGCAGCTTATCAATCCTGTGTGCAAACACCAAACCCCTCTACATTTATATCCTGGGTTGCATTTCTTTAGGAAACAGATAATCACTCACCATCTTTGTAACAGCAACACATTTGATAAATCAGTAAAATAATAACCAGCATACTTGACTATTCATGTGCATGGAGTGCCAGGCTTGGTTCTGTGTGCTTCACATGAGTTGATTGATTTAACCTTCACAATAGCCTATTTAGATAATATTGCTTCTGTTTTACTGACAAAGAACAGACTAAAAGCCGTTCATTGCAATGTTTGACACAATGAGAAATGGAAAAAAAAAAAAACTGGGATTTGAATTCAGGTCTACGGATGCCAGATCACATGTGTGTAACGGAGCAGGATGACTTTTCTCACTACACTTATACTAAATAAGAATTGAGGGGGGGGGGGGAAGATCATTTTTCTTATGTTATTCAGGATCTAAAATGACCGCTGCAAAAATATCAATCTGTAAAGTCAGCGAGGTTTTATCTGATGAGCTGACATTAAGGTATGTTATGTTCGTAGTGAAAAAAGTCTTCAAAGGCTGACATCTTCCCCAGTCTCCAAAGGCTCCAATATTGGAGAGATGATCCTAAGTGCTGGTTCCAATCTAGAGACGTAAAGACAAAAGGTCTGAGTAATGATTTGGATGCCTTTGACCAAGGACAATTATTGCCCAAAGGGATCTGAACTCTATTGATAATCCAGCCAGAAAATTGTGCCTCGTTGGCACTGGATCGTTTGCTAGTCAGAGGTTATAGAGACAAGGCGTCTCCCCGGCAGCCAATGTCACATTCTGTTACTTCATATTCTGTGGGAGTCCTTCTTGCCCAGGACAACTGTCCCACTCGTCCCCTGTTCTCTGCTATTCAGGGTGCGTAGCTAAAAAACAGAGAGCTATTTCCCGGGGTTGAGAAATGATCTTCGCCACGGTACCCGTGGGAAATGGACACCAAGCTGGGAGTCCCGACTTCAAAGGCTTTTCACATCAGTGAGTGAACTTGACCGGGTGGAAAGTGGGGCAAGCTGCAGGCTGCTAGCTGGAGTCATCATCGTGTTTGATGCTCTGGATTTCAGATGCGCTGCTCTCTAGGACCCTCCCAGAGAGACTTCCCAGCCCAGCACTAAGGGGGTCCTGGAGGTGGTCAGTGACTCATCTTTGAGCTCCTTTCATATACAAATCAACCGATCCAGAGTCCTCAGCGCCCAAAACACCTGCCTGAAACCCCCGAACAACAGATGCTTCCACTTAGGGTAACTCTTCCCCTGATCTAATCTCACCAGAGTCAGGAACCAGACGACTGGAGACAGCCCCATGCCCCCGTGCACACTGGGGGTACCCAGACCAAGCAACCCCACACCTGCTGACCCTGCCTGGCCTCGCCCTTGCCTGCAGAGACCACACTGAACCCCCCTGCCTGCTTCAACCCCCACTCCCTCAGTCTCCTGACCACTCCTGGGGCTGTCCAGTGCCCTGCCACGAGGTCTGATGGGACATCCTCCTCTTGGAGACTGTGAGCAACACACTGTGTTTTCGGTAGCGGTCATCTCTCTATCTGTGGGCCTCCCCATACCTGAGCGATAATAAATATCACCTCTATTTTAAAACACATACCCATGTAAAGGAAGAAGGCACCTGCACCTTTCTAGCTGATCACAGACAGACAAGAATGAGCCCGACAGGACAGACATTCTTTTTTCCTGAGAGAAATCAGAATCCCAGCTTTTATTTGTGCAAATTTTGATGTTGCTAAGAAATTCACATTTAAAGTGCTGTGAGGTTCACGTGCATACCCAAATGCAGGAGCACTGCAGAGAACAGGGACAGAAGAAATGGTACAGCCAGACCCAGTAGCCGCAGAAGATAATCTGTGGCGTCCCATCCGGCCCTGCCGGAACTGACCAAGCGAGAGTAAACACCGAGCTGTGGATCGGCAGCATAATCTCTTTGATCAAATACTTTTCGAGTTTTTCTAACCTGACTCCCTGCAGGAAATACATTTTGCATTACACCATATACACATCCTTATCTACCTATTTTTTTTCCTGAAATTAAAATGTTCCCCTTCCTATAGGATATCTGACTGGGTATTTTCTCTTCTATCCCATTTCATTTCATTTCATGTTTTTATGATGCTGGTCACTACCCACTACGTTGACTTCATAACCTGTCACTGGATCAGAAGTCACAGGTGGAAAAAAAATGATCCCAATGGAGAGATTAGTACTATTACATCCATCATGGTACAGATGAGGAAATGGAGATTCAAGAAAATTGGGATTTGTCCACTGTTTCACAAGATGAATAGCAGGGCCAAACCTAAAACTAATTCTCAAATCAAGACCATTTTCTTTAACTTATTTATACCCCCAAATGTGTAGAATACACACACATAAGTCACAGTACAATCAAAGAGGCTGAACCAATAGAATAAACACACACATTCACATATTTATGCATATACCCATATATATTCATGTTCAAGTAATGTAAGGTGAAATCTATAATAAATTCACATGCATGAACGTAAATATACACACATACATGGTAGTTAACTACTGAGGTAATTCAATAGTGTGTAGAAGTTTATTGTCTTAATATTTGATGCTGGAATTGAAGTTCACACAGAACAAGAATCATCCAGAGCCCTGAGAACAGACTGAGGCCATGTCTGTTCTTGCCATCCCTGAGCTCCGCGATGTGAAGGTACTATACAGGAGGAAGAAGGCATTTCATCATGGATGAGTGACACACATTGTGTTAGCTTTCTGTGGCTATGACAAAATAACTGAGATAAATCAACTTAAAAAGAGAAAAGGTTTACTATAGCTCATGGCTTCAAAGTTGTCAGTCTAGAGTCACTTGGCCCTGTTGCTTTTAGACCCTGTAGAGAGGCAGGTCCAAACATCATGCTGGGGAACAAATCTGCTCACCTCAAGGTGGCAGGGAGCAAAAGAGAGCAACAGGAAGGCACTAGGATACTCCAAGGGCATGCCCTGATGACCTAACTCTCTCCCAATAGGCCCCACCTCTTAAAGGGCTCATCACCTCCAAGTAGCACCATAGATAGTCTTTAGTGCATGAGCTTTTGAGAAACATTCCAGATCCAAACTGTAGCACACATGTAGCCCAGGAGTAAGAATTATAGAAGGAGCATCCAGAAGGAGGCCCAAACCCTCCCTAGGCTGAGGGGATGCACCCACAGATCAGCCACAACCTGTGAACCACAGCATGGCTACTCCTTCCCTTCAGCCTCCAAATCTCTCAGGAGTCTCTCTGTGACCCACACTTTCTTTATGGCCTTAGAAAACATGCTTGTAGTTCAATTTTAAAAATTGAATATCTATTCAATTATTCGAATCAAGAATACACAGTCTCTATAGATGAGAAAAATAACACACTTTGTTTTTATTAGTCTCCGTTCTTTCTCGAAGTTGGTTGTTATCTGAAGTCTTAAACCAGAGTTCTTATTTTCACAATATTACCATTTGATCATGGAAATCTTTCAAAGTTTATTCATCTTTGCACCCTGCTAATTGACAACAATTCCATATCTGTACCCTGTGTTCATTTGATTCCATCAGTTTCTGCCGGTCCTTTCAGGATCCAAATTTCCTTTTCTAAGATTTATTCATTTTAATTCATCTCTACACTAAAATTCTTTGTGGTGTTTGTTTGTTGGTTTGCTTTTAATGAGATACTTTGAAGGCCTTGCATAGATGGAAATTGTCTTTCTATTGCTTTCAAATCTAAATAATAAGTTTACTCTGGAGTTATAAACTTCTCTCCTCAAAATTGCATATGTGACGTGCTGTCTGGGATATACCATTAGAAGAAAAGGCTACATGGAGAAATACATGTATATCAAACTACATTTGTATAAGAAAGAAACGGACACAAATACACCCAAATACAATGTAATTAATGTCTGTGTTACATACATGTATGTTGTAGTATTTTCAATTGTTTTAATTAGCATGCATTAATATACTATATGTTACATGTTAGATTATGTAAAATGGGCACATTTCATATTATCACACAAAAATATAACATTGTTTCAGCATGCCATTTATATATGCCTTTATATGTGAAATATATTAAATTAACATATAAATATATTAAAAACAGTATAAAACCTTCACCTTGAATTTTTTTTTTTAATTTGAAAAGGGAAGAAATACATTAAAGCACTTAGGAATGGAAAAGAGATTTCTTTGAATAGAACTTGCATTATAGAGCTGTTTCTTTGAAGCCACATTAATGTTTTACATAATTATAAAAGAAAGCTAAATAAAGAAAAGGCAATCCCTAGACTCCAAAAGTTAATTTAAACAAATGAACCCAGTTAGGGACTCTGTCGATGATCCCATCTCACCACAAAGGGAGTATTCCAAGTGACTGCAAAAGCACAGTAATTTGACTCTACAGTAATTTGACAAAAACATGGGGAAAAGAAATGTCAGTAACGGTTCTCAGTGACAGTAGCTTAGGTGACAGTGTTGGTGTTGTTATTCCAAGATAACAATAAATCAAGTGAATAAAGACATCTGTGGCATTGAGAACTGACTGTTGGGGCGTGGTTCAAAGGAGAGACAGATGTGAGATTGATGAGATCAGACAAAAGCCCTGTAGACCTGACTTTGAATTAGATATACACTTAAGATAAGTGTCATCTTAAAAATTGCATGTGTCCCAGCTCTGTCCAGGGAGAGTCCTAGATATAATCACTAGCTCAGGAACATTGAGCACCCTTGGTACCCAGATTGTGGTCTCTTTTCCCAATGAAAAAAAAAAAAATCAGAGATCTTTGGAGAGATGGTCAATTCCATGTCTGGAAATTGTCTTTCTATTGGGCAAGAAATGGAGAAGTCTGAACCATACAAGAAAGCTATCAAAGAGAATGAGACTATCCTTCATTGTCTTTTGGCACTTAATCTGAAGCCAGCCTTGATTTTCTCTTTATGGGTCATTTATTTTCCACTCCTGCTTGACAACTGCTTTTTTTTAATCTTTGAAGCTCAAATGTTTAATCATATTGGGCTCTTTAATATATTTTTTTCTGGTATCTGATGATCCTTTTTTTTTTTTTTTTTTGTTACCAGGGATTGAACTCAGGGCACCCGACCACTGAGCTCCATCCCCAGCCCTATTTTGTATTTTATTTAGAGACAGGGTCTCACTGAGTTGCTTGGCGCCTTGCTTTTGCTGAGGCTGGCTTTGAACTCGCCATCCTCCTGGGTCAGCCTCCCGAGCTGCTAGGATGCCAGGCATATACCACTGCACCTGGCTGATCCTTTATTTTGCTAATGAAATTTAGACACAGTGTTCACCATTTCAGATACACTTTCATTGTTAGACTGGCAGGACCCTTCTCTTGCACTATATATTTATTTGTTTCCTTTTATTTTCATATCCCCTCCAATTCCCCTCTGCTTCTCCTTCCCCTTGGCAGCTATTTGAATGTGTTAGATGTGTGGTCTTTTATTTCTATATGTCCTTGGAAAACTGATAATGTTGTTTTATGCATATGTATTTTTAATTCACATAAATGGTACTCTGCTGGGGACCTCCTTTGCATTTTACATTTTTGCACTAAGGAACATGTCAATCTGGGTGAGTTTCGGGGTTCCCCCCCCCCAACTTGAATACTATCCCATGGAGTGCACACCATGACTCTTACTTATCTGTACCCCAATGATTAAACCTAGATTACCTTTAAATCCTAGTACAAGACTTTTGACAAGTGTCTTTGGAGTGTCACCTTGAACACTTCCAAGAAGGTGACTTCCGGAAAAATATCCTGAAGTGAGAATGTTGTGTCATATGACCTCTGAATACTTAACTTACACCTTGATTTTGCTCAATTCAGTCTTTTGTAGTTGTTACATATTTCCTTCATACATTTCCTTGTGACTTTTCTTTGAAGACAGGAAATTATTCGGTAGTTTGAAGAACATCTTTGCCTACTGTAGTTATCACTTTGGGTTTAAATTTTTTTTCTATTTCTTTATTTTATTCTTAGCTCTGACTCCTTACCATTTTTTGTTCTGCAAAGAAGAAAACTTCTAAAGTTTGCCCTCTTTTATTTCCAATTCAATTTCCCTCTCTGCCAATTCCATACTTCACTATTGCAATAGACTACTTTTAAATGTGTCCTATCAAAATTGCTCACGTTCATGCAGAACTTTTTTTTATTCCTAACTTTCCCTCGGCCTCATTCTTCTTCACCAAATTCTCATCAGGTTATTCTTCATCTTGTGTTTTGTAGGACACAAGCATTTTTGAATCTTGGGTGAACAAAACGGAAACTTTTAAAACTTTACATTTTTTTCCCATAAGTTTGTAATACTCTTCTTTTCTTTCTTTGTTCTTTTATTTTATATCCTAAGTTCGAATTTCTTGTATATTTTGCCTTTTAATCATCCTTGCAGTTCTAAGCAGAACCGATTTTTGTGATAAAATCTGGAGATGACATTGTTCTTAAGTTCTACATTTTTCCAAGTGGATGCTTCTCAAATATACCAGTCAAATCTTATCCTGAAAGACTGATGGTAATAGCTCAACCTTTTCTTGTGACTGGGTTTTTTTTCCCCCTTATACTCAGAAGTCTTAAGGATTTTTTTTCCTCCATCCTTGATATCCAGTTATTTCACCAATATCAGGTACTGATACTTGGTATCAATATTTTATAGTTCATGTTTTGCCCCCCAAACCAATTCCCTTTTATTCAGGAAGCTTTTCTCTATAGTATCATTGATACTTTTTTTTTTCCACTACCTGGCTTTGGTTTTCGTTATCCAGGGCCACAAATTTGATGTATATTGCAATTCCATTTCCCTCCAATCATTCCAATGTTTTGTTCTTTTGATTTAATTTTTCCCATCTTCAAAAAATTTATTCCTAACTACATTTTTAGCAAGGCCAACTCTTCTTGTTGATGCTTCCACCTTTAGTTTATGATATATTTTTTTAATTAGAGCTTAATGGTTATACAGACCAGCTAGGTTAATCCCGACAAACTCAGACACGCGTGGAAATCGGTTTCAGTTCATGATCCACCTTTCCCTTTCCATATTCCCTCCTGTCCTCCCCCTCCCCTCTATTCTCCTTCCTCTATATTTTATGATTTTGTTGGGCATCCTTGTATAACCACTTTTCTTCTCCTTAGTATGGTTTTTTGAATCCTTCTCTCTTTTTATTAATGTCTTTGATTTTGTAAGCAAGTGTTCAAACCATCGTCCCCCCCCCCAATTTTCTGGACCCTATCAATTTTCTAGACTATATCCTAGTTTTCTTTTTCTTTTCTAAATTTCATTTATCTTTGAACAGGAGTCTTGTCTTCTCTTTAGCTCGGAGCTGAAGTGTGGCGTGGGGGCAGACTGGGGGAGATCGAGGACAGCTGGCCACTCTGAATTAGGTATTCTGCCTCAGAATACATTCTTCCTCGCTAGGCTGCTGGGCCTCCTCTCCAGCTATTAGCATTTTTCTTCTTTAGGTGGTATCTCTTTGCTTACACGTGTTGGAAGAGTTTGTCTTATTTAGCTTGCAGTGAAGTACTCTATCTTCCAAGCCTTCATCTTATGATTTAGTGTCGATATGTCTTCTGTCCCCCCCCTCCCTCCCCTGCCTTCTGCCACCACAATACCTTCCTTCTTGGTGATCTGTGCTTACCCAGTTCCTAAGTCACCTCCCACCGCTTCGCCACCTTAATGGACCTGTGGGATGGTTCTGAAACCCACTCATCCTCCTAGTTTCTCAGACGCCATATGTGGGGCTTATATTTGGAGATCCCTGCCTGCTGACTGAAATCTGCAGAGGTCTATCTCTACATGTTATTACTTAGCAGAGTCGGATTGAACCACGTGGAGCAGATATTCTTCGTAGATTGTAGTTTGGAACTTCAAGTCTTCCCTAGTTTTGTCAACTACAGGACTGTATGGTTGTTCTTAAAGTTTTGTGCTTGATTTCGTTTCAGGAAAGAATGAATAAAAACACTTCTAAGTCATGAAAGGTTTCGGAGAGAGTAGATCTTAGAAAAATCCCTCTCCCTTTAGCAAGAAGGATGGTAGAAGATGAGGTGAGGGTAGGAGATGCAGGAGGCTGGACGTCACTCCAGCCTGGAAAGAGGAAGACCGTTGGGAAGGAAAGCTAATGAATTTATGCACGAAGACAGAGGATGGGATGGATGAAAGATCCTGGGCTGAGAGGTAAAGAAAAAGTCCTCTGGCTCCAATGTCATCGGCTCGGAGAGAAGTCAGAAGAAAATAGACAAAAGAGTAATGCAACGGCAAAGAGAATTTCCAGAAGAAAGGAAGGTAGTATTGCCCAAGGATTAAAAGGTTGGCATTGCATTTACAGATAAGAAAGTCATTGCCAACCCTAGTGAGAGTAATGTCACAGGTAAGAGCAAAAATATGCCTGACAGCAGGTGATTACATTAGGTATTCTGCTTTGGGCCAAACTTCTTTCAAGTTTTCTTCATTCACCAACCCGACTTTGAAATGTTCTATTCACCCATCAGTCACCTGCTATCAGGCTTCCTCTGCCATTTACCTTCCTCTTCCTTTTTATCCTAATTTAGCTCAAGAGAAAAGTCCCTTGTCAAATGATACACCACACCCCAGAACTATAGGGTACCTCAGAGCAATAATAATTTATATTTCTATGGAAATTTAGTGCAAAGGAGCTTTCGCATGCATGAACTCAGTTCAAATTCACCTCACTAAACTATCTCCGTTTTATTGATGAGGAAACCAAAGCTCAAAGAGATAACCACAAAGCAACTTTCCAAAGGATAAAAGAAAAAAAAAACAATGAATTCATCTTGTTGCCCAGAGCTGGGGTATATAATCCCACCACTCAGGTCCTAGGTCATCTCAGTGTCAGCATCCTTGAAGATAGCCAAATGGAGCCAACAAGTGCAAGATCACCATGCAGATTGTTAAATGGGATATTTTCATTTCCAATGGAATAAAATTGCAGAGTCCAGTTGGCTTCCTATCAACTCCTCCAGAACACTTTCTCCACCTGGGTATTTCCATGCAAGACCGTTGCTGGTTAATTGCACTAATTAAATATTTTTGCAATATTTATAAGTGGTGTGTCACGCCATTTATAAATATTTCTTTTGCAGAAGGGAGGAAACAAGAAAATGTTGGTTTCCAGTGACGGCCTTTGTAGCAAACTGTTCGATAATAACCCTCAGAAGCAGCCTCTGTGCCTGGGTGAAATCTTTCCGGAGTCTCAAATCCCTTGTAGAAAAACCATTTCTCCAAATGCACAAGCATTTCTGCTGAGCCACTAAATAACTTCTGCCTGCCCGTGACAGGGACAGCCTTAAGGTGATATGATAGATGCCACACAAATAATCAATCAATACACTGGTTTAAGTCTCCGTCCCTCCGTTTGGCATTGTGTGGGCTAATTGGATGATAAAATGTGATGAATGTGTATTAAACTCAGCCTCTCCCAGGATGCTCCCAGGGGTCCTTTCCCATTTTCTCGCTGACCTTTTAGAGCTCAGCCTTATTGTATGTGAATGCAATTAAATCAATTTGTCAGATATTTGCATTAGTCGGGCTTGTTCAGAATTCAATTATTCAGTGTCACTTTACTGCCCTTCAGAGGCTTGTGCGCTGGCTCGTGTTCAAGTGACTGATAAAGGCAGGCCTGGGTGATCGTGTCGGGGTCCAGAGAAAATTCAAAAAAATCCAACTTACCCAGATCCCTTCTCTCAGGTCTCGGGAGATATAAAAGAGAGACTTGATACAGCTGAACTTCAATGCTGGCTGTCTCACTTTCTGGAAGGGTGACTTGAAGATTCTGTGCAACCTGGGTCACCTCTTCTGCCACGTGGAGTTGCTTTCCTCTGAGCTCCCTCTGAAACAGACCTCGGGAGCTAGATTCAAGTGCAAGTGTTTATTGGGGAGGTGAAAACAGCAAGCACCAAGCAGACATCGAGGCAGTAGCAGAGCAATTCAGAAAAACAAAGGGCAGGGATAGTAGTGAGCAGGTTGCCAGTGGGGGAAATCAGTGCTCGGTTTTATGGGGAACTCTGGGAGATGGAGTAGAATCTTCACCAGAGTTGAACCAAAGGAGCAAGGAGTTTGGGTGTATTTCTACCAACTGCTGTGCATTATTGGCGGAGAGCTACCCTAGCCGTATTAGTTCCCTGGCACCTTTAGACACACCCTAACATGGGCTGAGTGTCCCCTGAAGCCAGAGAAAACTCAAGCAGAGGAGGCACAGATACCCTCACTAAGAAGCCCTGTGGTCATGCAAATATGGGAGAGCATCCGAGGCACACACTCCAGGGGACACACTTCATCATGAAGTCAAAAAGTAACCATGCATGTAAAGTCCTTCCTACTATCCCTGGCACAGAGCAAAAGTCTGCTGCAAGTAATAAGGCAATACTATTATTCCTAGAACTATGCAAATCTAGGAAAATGGCTTTCCCTAGACAGGAAGTGCAACTGCAAAGCTAAGTTCGTGGCAGAGGGGAAGCCACTGTCACACATGCCTTCCTGGTGGGGGTGGAGGAAGGGGGAGTAGGAGGTAAAGCCATGGAAGGCTCACGGAGCATCGGAACTGGGTTCTTAAGGACAAGCAGGTGGGCACCAGCAGACAAGAAGAGTAAAAACACTGTCATCAGGAGGAGCAGCATGTGCAATGACACTGATATAACATTGTATATGTTTGGTGGCTGCTTAGGGTTTACAATGGCTGGGATGGAGGAGGAGAGACAGCTCTATGTCTTGATGCCAACATTCAGGTCACGAGAGAATTTCTTCCTCCTTCAAGGGCATCCTAGTCCCGTGCTATCCTCGAAGAAACAGGTGGCTTTGGGGAGTACTAATGCAAAGCATTTAATCGACTCTTTGATGGCACACAATGGAAATCATTTATAATAGAAACACATAGATTCATGAACAGGGGTTCAAAATATCTACTGCACAGGAAAAAGAGAAAATATGATAATCTTTTAGGTTGAAAAATAACTTCAGGGTTTTCATTGAGCCCAACATGTTCCATTACTTCAAAGAAAAAAAAGGAAGTTAATTCAAACTTAGATTGCATTCATAGAAATAATGTCATGTTCAGATAAAGGGAGGGGGGGAAGCTCACTCGGTCTGCACTATCTGGGCAGCTCAGGAAGCAGCAGTCCAACTTGAAATGCCATATCTTTCACAAGGGGCCCTGGTACACTGAAGCAAACCCAGGAGAGAAGGAGCAGAATTCTAAAGTCCCAAAGAGGGAGAATCCAAGAGCAGGTTGTAGGGAAGCTGGGCTGATCTGGCTTCCACTATGAGAAAGGGATTTGATTGACTCTGTGTGATTCCAGAGGCTGAAAACCCAAACCCCAGTGAAATCTACTTCAGTTGAGTGGAACAGAGCAAAGCCATTCGAGAATGGACAGGTCAGCCCTGGGAGGAAGTTCTCTGTTCTTGGGAGAACTCTGCATCAAGTGAGGTGAACACCTGACCGAGGGTTTAGATGAGATGCTCGTTCTTAGGATGGAATCAAGCTCTGAAGACCCTTTTCAACCAAGTTCCTGTGGTTCTATGACAGGGATCACTAGGAGGCACACCACAAAAAGGGGCATTCTGTAGGATGTACGGAAACGATGCCACCTCTAGTAGTCAAGAAACTCAAGATGGCATCTCTGTGTGGCCGGCTACCCAGGGTTGGATCAAGGGGAATGAGAAAGACAAGAGTTCCCTTTGTCATTTAATAGAATGAATATGCACGGTGGCCCCTCATCAGCCATCGAATGAGTCCTGGTACAAGAAGAAAGATAAAAATGGCGAGGGAAAGAAATAGAAGGGACAGCTATGATTTATGTTATTGGGAGGTTCTTTTATTGAATTCTGCTTAACTCTTATAAAACGTCTTTGGACTTGATGGTTTTACTAGATTAATTCTTTCCGCCATGAAATGGCCTTCCATGAACATGGGTAGAGACAGGGGTCACATCAAACTCCCCTTGGAGAAAGAAGTGACACTTCCGGCTTTGTTTCTGGGCTAAAATTGTCCTTCTTTTTGAACAAAACAAAATGCCTTCTGGGGAAACATCCTAACGCCTCCCTCTGGAAACAATGATTCAGGTAATGACTGCTCAGTCCTTGTGCTTATTCATGGGTGGGCCTTCAGGTGTCACCTTGGCCCCACCTGCTACAACCTCCTGTTCCCTTAGCTCAGACCCTGGCAACCATCATTTCTTGCAAACTGTGATGCAAACCACCGAACCACTCCAACCTCGTGCTTTCCCCCCCAACCCCATGCAAAGTTCTGGATAACTCCCTCCCCACCACAAATGGAAGCTTCTAGAGCTGGTCCCCGCTCTGCCCTCCTGCCAGGCCAACTCTCTGAAATGATCGGGGAAACTTCCTAAAACATCCCTTTTACTGAATGAGCTGCATTTAAAAAAAAAAAAAAACAGGAACTCAGCAGTCCTAGGGTAAGCGCCTGTGTGAAGCCTCACCTCTGTGTGTCCGTCTGTGGTGTCTGTGCATTGGCAATCCCACAGTTGGAGAGGCGCCAAAGAGCAACTGGGCCTTAAGGTTGTCTCGAACCACAATTGGGAAATGAAAATGATGTCAGGGCATGGCTTGAAACTGAAGGTTAGAGAGTACAGCCAAGCACTCCAACAAGGACCTGCAACCAAGAGCTGGAAAGGAATCAGAAGCCCTTTTGATGCCTCCCCAACCCACCCCACCCCCCGCCGCCCTTCTTCTTGTCTCTCTTTGCTCTTTCTCTGCCCCCACCGTCCACCCCCTGCTTTTCTTTCTCTCCCTCTCCCTACCTCTCACATTCTTCTCTCTTTCTGGATGCTTTTCTGAGGCCAGATGGCCTTTCCTCTCTGTTCCCAGGTGTCCAACTTTATTCCCTCTCTTGGACTGGTTCTTGCTGACTTAGAGAGCCAAAGTCAAATGTGACCAAATGTGGCTGCCCCATCGCTCCTGAATTTGCATATTCTTGCTTCAAAATAACCAGAAGTAAATAAATCACATCCTTCAGAGCCAGTTCCACGTTCCTGGGAGGAAGAATATCAAGGATCCATTGAATATCACTGTTCCATTTATGGTCAAATGTCCCACCCTGGTTCAATTAGCATGACCCAGGGGCAGGATGGTATGGCTCAAAAGTGGCCTCTATCTCCCATCCCTATGGCGAGGGGGCAGAAGTTCTCAAGGAAGGGGACTCATGAGATGGCGTGGGCTTTCATCCTCGAACTTTGCTGCACCTCGATCACAGATCACCTTGGAAAAGTCCCTCCACTGTGGCCAGAACTGGAGAGTCTTTAATGTAGGCACACTATATTCTGATCCCAGCTGCTTCTCCTCAGGTAGGAAAGCAGAGCCTGTGAGACGAGACACTTTCCTAATAGCATATTTACATGTTAGTGAGGTCGATGGGGGGGGGGGGAAGAGGGATAGGACACACTATTGTCATCTTTAAAGTCATACTGATGACTTAATTCAATTTACAATTGTGGAATTTAATAAGATGGTTTCCACTGAGAGAGAGTCAAAGACCCAGGTTGTGTATGTATGCATACGCATGTGCACTCCTACATGATTATGCATACACAAGAATTAAAGAAGGAAAAATAGAGAAAAGGATATTTTTCTATGAGATATCCATTTAAAAATGCTCAAGTGTGCTAGAATCTTCAGAAATACAGAATGAACCTAACCAAGACTTTGCCATGGCTTGGATATGGTTTGCATGTGTCTCCATGAAATTCATGTGCAGGAAGTTTGGTCCTCACTGTGGTGATGGTAGTAATGGATAGAGATGGGACCTACTGGAAGATAATTAGGTCACCGGGAGCCTTGCCCTCAGAGGGGATTAATGTAGTCCTTGAGGGACCCCAGTGAGTTCCTGTGAGGACACTGTTATAAAGAAAGTGAATCTGGCCCCTGACTCCCTCTTGCTTGCAGTCTCACCACATGATCTCTCTCTCCCTCTCGTAAGTGACTTTGCTGTGATGCCATCCACCATACTGTGATGAAGCCAGGAGACCTTCGTCAGAGCTCAGCAGATGCTCTTGGACCTCTAGATCTGTGAGCTAAATGAGCTTCTTTTCTTTAAAAAGTGTTCCAGCTCAGGTATTTTGTTATAACAACAAACTTTATGCATTATACTTAAGGAGATGAATGTTCAATTTATATCCTCTGAGATTAAAAGCTTACATTCTCCCCACTGTAAAGAGTGTGGCTTCTTTATTATATATATTTGGGGAATTCCCAGGTGTACAGCTGTTTATTAATTAACAGGTAAAATGGAGAAATTAAGAATTGTATTAGAAATCAGACTAATCTAGATTCCAGTCCCACAATTTGGTTGTTTGGATGTTTCTGAACTTTAGATTTCATAATTTATGAAATGAAATAATCATAGAATGTTTGTCTCCAAAATATTACTGTAGGGATTGGGTCTGTGGATATTATCATATCTAAAATATAGCTAGCTTTCAGCTTCCAAAAAGCTAGGGGAGAAAACCCAACTAAATCCAAAGTAAGCAGTGTAAGAAAAAAAACTAATAAAAAAAAAAACAACTTAAAATTCAATAAGACAATAGAAAAAGAAAAAATTCGATAAAGACAAAACCATGTTGTTTGAAAAAATGGATAAAATTGGTAAACCTCTTGTCAGACAGATCAGAAGAAGAAGAAACACCAAAGATACAAATTAATATTAGGAATCAGAGGTAATGTTACTAGCAGAATCTATAAATGTTAAAGGAAAATTATAAAAATACTTTAAACAACTGTATGCCAATACATTTGATAATTTAAATGAAGTAGATGAAGTCCCTTAAAGATAAAAACTACCAAAGTTTATCCAAGAAATACATAATTTTTAATAGCTGTACATCTATGAAAAAAGTGTAATTTTAGTTAGAAACATTCACACACACACACACACACACACACACACACACACAATACCAGGCCCAAGTGTCTTTAATAGTCAATCCTACCAAAAATTAAAGAAAAAATAGCCAGTATACACAAACTTGACCAGAAAATTAAGAGGAAAGTATTTCACAGTTGATTTTATGAGGTCAACATTATCCTAACAGCTAAACCAGACAGAGACATTAAAGAAAAACCAATGGACCAATATCCCCCATGAACACAGACTTTTAAAAATTTAACAAAATTTTAGTAAATCCAATCCATCAATGTATAAATAAGAAAAATATGTCATGACTAAATAGGGTTTTTCAAGGAATGCAAGTTTGACTTAATATTCAAAAATCCATCTAGAATTTTTTTTAAAAAATGAAAAGGGAAAAAAATATTAACTCAATAGACAGGGAAAAGATATTTGACAAAATCCAACATCCATTTCTAATTCTAACAAGAATTTAAACTTACAGTTCATGAAGAATAGAATGAAACGCCCTTCACCTGATTAAAGGCATCTCCAAAAAAAAAAAAAAAAAATCTATGGCTAATATCATACCGAATGGCTAAAGATGGGATCCTTTCCCTTTAAGATCAGGAGCCAGAGAAAAATGTCTACTCTCCCCCACTTCTGTGCAACATCGGCCTAGAAGATTCTGCCAGTGCACTAAGGCAAAGAAAAGCAATAAAGGGTGTTGAGATTGGAAAGACAGATTTAAAACTGTCTTTCTTCACAGGTATCATGATTATCTACGTAGAAAATCTGAGAGGATCTACAAAAAAAGCAACTGGAACTCTTAAGTGCGTTTGGCACAGCTGCGGAATACTCAACATGCATCGTGTTTATGTTGATATCCTAGTAATGAACAAATGAGACCCTTAGAGCTTTATGATGCCTCCGAGAAATGTAAAATACTTACAGATAAATCTGCCCCCCAAAAATGTGGAAAACCTACACACAGAAAACTATAAAGCATGACTAAAAGAAATTGAAGAAAATAAATAAATGGAGACACCTAGCATGTTGGTGGGTCAGAAGATTCAAAATAGGTAGGTAGGACATTGGTTCACCCTAAACTTATTCATAGATTCAATACAATCACACTCAAAATTTCAGCAGGCTTTTAAAATGTAGAAATTAACAAACTGATTCTATCATTTATGTGGACATACTCTCAGGCTTAGAATCGCCAGGGTAACATTGGCAAAGGTAGTTCGAGTTCAAGGGGGACTAACACTATCTCATTTCCAGGATAATTTTAAATTCATAATAATTAAGACAGTGTGGTATTTCATTGTTCTATTTTTTTTCTAGATAGAAAATAGCACAGAGACTACAGAAATAGATCTACACCTTTTAGAAACTCATTTTCAACAAAGCTGGTCGAGACTGTCAGTGAAGAAAGGGAAGTCTTTTTCTTTTTCAATGAGTGAAACAATTGGATATCTATATGCAGAAAGTAATATTAATAAAAAGGAACAAATTTTGACCCAGGTCTCATAGTATTAAAAAAATTAACTCAATTATAAACCTACACATAAGACTTAATTCTAATATACCTTTTAGGGAAATAATTCTTAGGTGAAAAACTTTTGTGACCTTGATTTAAGCAAAGATTTCCTGTCTGCTACATCAAAAGCACAATCCATATAAGAATAAATTGATAAAATGGACTTAATTAAAATTTAAAACTTCTGTTCCTCAAAAGAAATAGTTAAGAGAGCGAAAAGACAAGAGGTAGAAGGGTAGAAATATTTGCAAATCAAATATGATATCTGATAAAGGGCTGTATCCAGAATACATCAAGAATTCTCAAAACTCTATAATTTTCCACAAAACTCATTTTGAAAAGTAAGTAAGAGATTTGAACAGATACCTCATCAGAAAATATATACAGATGGAAATTAAGCACATGAAAAGATAGTCAATGCCATTAGTCGTTAGGAATGCAAATGAAAAAACCAAATTGCGATACCATTACACACCTATCAAAATAGCTTCCAAGGGTTGGCAAGGCTGGGAGGAATTTAAGTTCTCATGCACTCGTGGTGGAAATAAAAATGGTAGAGCCACTTTGGAAAAGTTTTCCAGTTTCTTAAAAACTGAAGCATATCCCCACCATGGGATCCAGTCATTCCATTTCTAGGAGAAATGAGAGCACAGAGCACATGCTACCACGGAGACTTGCATACAAACCATTGTAGCCGTTTTCTTTGCATTGGCACCACCCTGCAAGCAACCCCAATGCCCCTCAGCAGGCCAATGGATCAACTTTGAGATACTCATTCAAGAGACAGTTCCTCAGCAACCAGAATAACGAATTCACGATACATGGAAGACACACATGTTGAATGAATTTCAAAATGATCATGCTGAGTTAAAGAAGATGGGGAGGGAGTATATTTCCTACATGATTCTATTTAAATAAATTCTAAGAAATGCAAATGAATGAGAAAACATATCAGTGGTTTCCTGGGAAGAGAGGAGCATGGGGTAAGGAAGGAAGGGGAAGGATTCCTAAAGGGTAAGGGGACACCTCCAGAGATGATGGATGGGTAGGATCACCTTCTTGGTTGTGGTGATGGACCCAAAGGTGTATCCAGATGTCAAAACTTACCAAATACTATGAGTCACGATTTATTGATCACAAGCAATTATTTTTCAATAAAGCTAGTTTATGCATCCAAAGCAATTATCCCTCAATAAAGGTGTTAAAATATGTAGGTTATTGTCTAATGCATAGATATGCACATGGTTTTTAGAAAGGACTGGAAGAGTCCACACCAAGTTGTTAAGTAGGCATTGCACTCAAAGGTGGAAGGGTTTGAATGAAGACTCATACTATGTATCCACAGTACCATTTAAATATTTTACAAGAATATATTTATGAATTATTTGTGTGATTTTACAATTAACATTTTTTTTTAATGTAGCCAAAGACAGCAGCAAGCCTTATCTATCATAGCTAAGGAAAAAAAAAAAAAACTCTTTCTGGCTTCAGGTCAAAAGACATTGTAAATGAAAACATAACACCCGTCACCTCCACCTACCTCTGGGTGGAAACAGGTGAGCGCTAAGATGCAAATCGTGCCCTTTGGAAAGATTTTAAAGGTGAGGAGTTATTTTTATAAAGCGTCTCCGCGTTCCCTTAGTCACAAAGATGCCACACTATTTACAAAGTGTTCATAAGGGCGGGTCCTTATTTCTACAATGGCGGGGGTGGGAGGGATGGTGGAGTGGAGAAAAGGAACTGGTGAAAAATGTGGACTAAATGGAAAGAAGGGAAAAGGGAGAAGAGAAAGAAAAAGAGGAAAGAGTGATGAGGAAGAGGGAGAAGAGGTTGTGTGTCTTAGGGCAACAGGGGAGGATGAGGACGGAGGAGAAAGAAAAGTAGGTGACCTTGTGGGTGGGGGATGGTGATGGTGGTAGTGGAACTGTATCAATTTTTATCTATCTTTTACTATGTATCTTGAGTCAGCTTCTAATATCACAGAGCCCTGGGACAGGGAACAAGGGGTTAGAGAAGTTCCTGATTTGGGCAAAAGGTTCACCTGCACTCAGCTAAAGGTACCCCCAAAACTCCACCCCAAAGAGGTCTGAATTCTCAACTCCCTGAGGCACACAACCACTGGGGCTTGTACCCAAAACCCACATTGGACCCACCTGTGACAACCCCAAAGACCACACACCTTGCTCACATCCTCCATTTCCCAGCAAGCGCCCTTACTTGTAGCAATGGAGTATTATCCAAAATGTGTCTTTGTTCCCTCTGTCCTTCGTGTGCATTCAAGTTACTAGTGCTACACAGCTAGATGGAGGCAGAGACGGGATTTCAACCAAGTGCGTTGTTCGATGGACCCAAAGGAAAATTTGGTTTGGGGGGTGGGGGGTGGGGGGGGGGACTGGCTGTTGGCTGCAAAGATGGATTCTGTCCGTCGGGTGTGCCAGGGGGTCCTCGGATGCCTGGACCCACCTGTCCTAGGCCTGGGTGTGAGTAACAGGCAGACAGTCCCCAGGAGGAAGAAGGAGTTGGCACTGAGCCACTGGGAGTCTGGGATCAGACTGTGTTCAACATTTCAGGGGGAAAGTGGACCACAAAGTGTGAGATAAAAAAAAAAAAAAAAAGCCAACAAGGGAGGGAACATGGCGGCGGGAAGGGAGTGAGCCTCCCGTGCCCAGTGCCACTGGCCGGCAGCTCTCACCTGGTCAGAATCCTGCATCTCTGAGAGTGTTAGAGGACCCCATCCAGCTGCTCTCCACAGAAATCACCAGCTGGGACCCCCCTGCGCCGGGCTCCGGGCCTCGGGGTTGGAGCAGGACCCCAAGCCGGAAGTTCCAGGCCACGCAAGGCTCAGCCAGCGCCTGAGCAGAGTCACCTCTCAACACTCTGCAGGTCACCAAGACTTCACTCCCACACAGGTCACTCAGCTGCTACCTACCCACAGCACAACTGCCGTCACCCAGCTCCCCCACGTCACCAGGATCCCCCGGGGGCTGAAAGCAGGCCGCTGCCGTCTTGGCTCAACCTTCTCGCCCTATTAGCTGGGGGCAGGTCCCAGATGGGACCCCAGCCACCAGGTACCGGGTTTCCAACCTTACCCCCTCCGCAGTGGCGGTGACTCAACACAGTAGCTGCCCCACACAGGGGTACAGTGTGACCAGAGAGCCGCCCACAGGAGCCCCGGGGTGAGAGTTTCCTCAATTGGGAACTGCTAGGGGACAGGGAGAGACCAGGAACTGGGGAATCTCCAGGCAAGAGAGGGAGATAGCACCGAGCCAGCAGTCCCAAAAAAGAGACCCATGAGGTGCAGTCTTTCTGCAGGGACTGGCTGGTGCCACTTCCTGCATCCAGGCACCCTGCGCCAGGACCAGTCTTCCCACCCTGGTCACCTCCACCATACCCCAGTTTGCAACAGACGACCCACCTACTGGAGGAGAAGAGAAGAAAGAAAGACACGGATCTCTAAAGCTAGCTACAACCCTGGTTTCTTCCTCCAAGTTTTTTGTTTGTTCTCTTGTTCGTTTGTTTGTTTGTTTTTTCTCCTCTAACCCTCTATTCTCCGGCCCTCACATCCCCAACATATGTGAAACCAAGAACTTTCTTTTTTTTTTTATTGGTTGTTCAAAACATTACATAGTTCTTGATATATCATATTTCACACTTTGATTCAAGTGGGTTATGAACTCCCATTTTTACCCCGTATACAGATTGCAGAGTCACATCAGTTACACTTCCACTGATTTACTTATTGACATACTCATGTCTGTTGTATTCTGCTGCCTTTCCTATCCTCTACTATCCCCCCTCCCCTCCCCTCCCCTCCCCTCCCCTCTTCTCTCTCTACCCCCTCTACTGTAATTCATTTCTCCCCCTTGTATTCTTTTTCCCTTTCCCCTCACTTCCTCTTGTATGTAATTTTGTATAACCCTAAGGGTCTCCTTCCATTTCCAATCAATTTCCCTTCTCTCTCCCTGTCCCTCCCACCTCTCATCCCTGTTTAATGTTAGTCATCTTCTCATGCTCTTCTTCCCTACTCTGTTCTTAGTTATTCTCCTTATATCAAAGAAGACATTTGGCATTTGTTTTTTAGGGATTGGCTAGCTTCACTTAGCATAATCTGCTCTAATGCCATCCATTTCCCTCCAAATTCTATAATTTTGTCATTTTTTAATGCAGAGTAATACTCCATTGTGTATAAATGCCACATTTTTTTATCCATGAAACCAAGAACTTTCCATGAAATAGGACTTTGAGAACTGAGTCATCTGAATAATATAATATAGAGGTATTGTATATGCCCCCCCTTTTTTTGGTTTTCCTTTTTACTCTCTCATTTCCCCCCCCCTCCAAATTTTACTGTTTTAACATCTGTATTTTTCTAAATACATATGTGTGTTTGTTTTATGTACTCTACTGTCATCCCACATACTTGCCTACCCTAAATTACTTCCTGTCTATTCTCTTGCTACCAACCCTCCTCATTAGATCTCTCCTTCGCACTTCCTAAGATATATTAACTCTATACCCTCACATCCTGCCTCCTCAGCATTTGGTTCTACTCTCCACCCCCAGTTCATTGTCCACCATCAGAAACTGTAAAACTTTTTACAAAAACTACTGATTATATTTTAGATAATAATTGAATCCAACATTTCTGTACATTGAGACTAAACTGTAAAGATCTTAATAGCAAGAAATTGTTCATAGGTTGTATATTGTTGATATTGGGATCTGTTAACATTGTCCTTTCCCAGAAAAGAGAGGTCTTGGAGCCCTACAAGAGCACTACAAACCTAAGGGGTAAAAACAGTAACAATCTAGACCCACAGAGCTGGAAAGGAAGACCCACAAGCAACATGAAAAGACAAGGGAAGGAAGTGCCCCAAACAAATGAAGACACCACATCATTAGAACCATTGGCAGCCACAGCAGAAGAAATGACAGAGAAGGAGTTTAGGATATACCCTAAAATGCTCTGTGAACTCAAGGAAGATATAAGAGAGCAAATACAGGCAGTGAAAGATCACTTCAACTAGAAGCTACAAAAACAAATACAGGAAGCAAAAGATCACCTCAACAGGGAGATGGAGATGCTAAAAAAAAACAGAAATCCTTGAAATGAAAGAAAGAATAAACCAAATTAAAAGTTCAAATGAAAGCATCATCCACAGAGTAAACCACTTGGAAGACAGGACATCAGACAATGAAGACAAAATATATAATCTTGAAAAGAACATAGACCACACAGTGATAATGGTAAGAAATAATGAGAAGAACATTCAAGAAATATGGGATACCATAAAAAGACCAAATTTAAGAGTTATTGAGATAGAGGAAGGCATAGAGGTCCAAACCAAAGGAATGAACAATCTATTCAATGAAATAATATCAAAAAACTTTCCAAACATGAAGAATGAAATGGAAGCCTACAGGATGCCAAATGTACAAAATCACAACAGATCCACACCAAGGCACATTATAATGAAAATGCCCAACATACAGAATAAGGAGAGAATTTTAAAAGCCACAAGAGAAAAAAAATCAGATTACATATAGGGGGAAACCAATTAGGATGACGGCAGATTTTTCAATACACACCCTGAAAGCTAGAAGATCCTGGAACAACATATACCAAGCTCTGAAAGATAATGGGTGCCAACCAAGAATCTTGTATCCAGCAAAATTAAGCTTTACATTTGAAGATGAGATAAAAACCTTCCATGATAAACAAAAGTTAAAAGAATTTATAGCTAGAAAACCGACACTACAAAACTTCCTTGGCAAAATATTTCATCAAGAGGAAACAAAAATCAACAATGAAAATCAGCAGAGGGAGGTAGTACCCTAAAGTAAAAGCTAATCAAAGAAGAAAATCAAGTCAAGTTAAATAACAAAAATAAACAAATGTTGCTGGGATACGAACCATGTCTCAATAGTAACCCTGAAGGTTAATGGCTTAAACTCACCAATCAAAAGACATAGACTAGCAGATTGTATTAAAAAATACCCAACAATATGCTGCCTCCAGGAGACTCCTCTGATAAGAAAAGACAAACACAGACTGAAGGTGAAAGATTGGGAAAAAAATGATACCACTCCCATGGACTGCAGAAGCAAGCAGGGGTTTCCATCCTCGTATCAAATAAAGTAGACTTCAAGCCAAAATTAATAAAAAGGGATAAAGATGGACATTACAGGGGCTGGGGATGTGGCTCAAGCGATAGCACGCTCGCCTGGCATGCGTGCGGCCCGGGTTCGATCCTCAGCACCACATACCAACAAAGACGTTGTGTCCGCCGAGAACTGAAAAATAAATATTAAAAATTCTCTCTCTCTCTCTCTCTCTCTCTCTCTCTCTCTCTCTCTCTCTCTCTCCCCTCTCTCACTCTCTCTTTTAAAAAAAAGATGGACATTACATACTGCTCAAGGGAGACATACACCAACAAGACACAATGATCATAAATATATATGCCCCAAACAATGGTGCAGCTATGTTCATCAAACAAACTCTTCTCAAGTTCAAGAGTCAAACTGACCAGAACACAATAATCTTGGGTGATTTTAACACACCTCTCTCACCACTGGACAGATCTTTGAAACAAAAGTTGAATAAAGAAACTATAGACCTCAATAACACAATTAATAACTTAGACTTAACTGACATATATAAAATATTTCAAACTGCATCAAGTGGATACACTTTCTTCTCAGCAGCACATGGATCCTTCTCTAAAACAGATCATATACAATGCCACAAAGCAAATCTTAGAAAACACAAAAAATTAGAGATACTGCCCTGCATTTTATCAGATGATAATGGAATGAAATTGGAAATCAATGACAAAATAAAAAAAATAAAAATTACTCCAACAACTGGAGACTAAACAATGTGCTACTGAATGAACAATTGGTCACATAAAACATTAAAGAAGAGATTAAAAAATTCTTAAAGGTAAATGAGAACACAGACAAATATATCGAAATCCCTGGGACACTATGAAAGCAGTTCTAAGAGGAAAGTTCATTGTATGGAGTTCATTCCTTAAAAGAAGAAAAAGTCAACAAATAAATGACCTCACACTACATCTCAAAGCCCTAGAAAAAGAAGAACAAATCCACAGCAAAAGCAGTAGAAGGCAAGAAATAATTAAAATTAGAGCTGAAATCAATGATATCAAAACAAAAGAAAATTGAAAAAATTGACAAAACAAAAAGTTGGTTCTTTGAAAAACTAAATAAAATTGACAGACCCTTAGCTACGCTAACAAAGAGAAGGAGAGAACTCAAATTACCAGCATACGTGATGAAAAAGGCAATATCACAACAGACACTACAGAAATACAGAGGATAGTTAGAATTATTTTGAAAACTTATACTCCAATAAAATAGAAGATATTGAAGGCATTGATGAATTTCTTAAGTCATATGACTTGCCCAGACTGAATCAGAAAGACATGCACAAGTTTAACAGACCAATATCAAGTGAGGAAATAGAAGAAGTCATCAAAAGCCCACCAACCAAGAAAAGCCCAGGACAAGATGGATACACAGCCGAGTTCTACGAGACCTTTAAAGAAGAACTAATACCAATACTCTTCAATTTATTTCAAGAAATAGAAAAAGAGGCAGCACTTCCAAACTCATTCTATGAGGCCAATATCACCCTGATCCCAAAACCAGGCAAAGACACATAAAAGAAAGAAAACTTTAGACCAATATTTCTAATGAATATAGATGCAAAAATTCTCAATAAAATTCTGGCAAATTGAATACAAAAAACATATCAAAAAGATTGTGCAGCATGATCAAGTGGGATTCATCCCAGGGATGCAAGGTTGGTTCAACATACAGAAATCAATAAACATAATTCATCACATCAATAGACTCAAAGATAAGAATCATATGATCATCTCAATAGATGCAGGAAAAGCATTAGACAAAATACAGCCCCCTTTATGTTCAAAACACTAGAAAAACTAGGGATAACAGGAACTTACCTCAACATTATAAAGACTATCTATGCTAAGCCTCAGGCCAACATCATCCTAAATAGAGAAAAATTAAAGGTATTCCCTCTAAAAACTGTAACAAGACAGCAATGCCCTCTTTCTCCACTTCTATTCAACATAGTCCTTGAAACACTGGCCAGAGCAATTAGACGAAAGAAATTAAAGGGATACGTATAGGAAAAGAATAACTTAAGTTAGCACTATTTGCTGATGATATGATTCTATACCTAGAAGACCCAAAAAGCCCCACCAGAAAACTTCTAGAACTAGTAAATGAATTCAGCAAAGTAGCAGATTATAAAATCAACACCCATAAATCAAAGGCATTTCTGTGTATCAGTGACAAATCCTCTGAGAGGAAAATGAGGAAAACTACCCTATTTTCAATAACCTCAAAAAAAAGTAAAATACTTGGGAATCTACTAACAAAAGAGTTGAAAGATATATACAATGAAAACTACAGAACCCTAAAGAAAGAAATCAAAGAAGACCTTAGAAGATGGAAAGATTATCCTTGCTTTTGGATAGGCAGAATTAATATTATCAAAATGACCATCCTACCAAAAGCACTATACAGACATAATGCAATTCCAATCAAAATCCCAATGGCATTCCTCATATAAATATAAAAAGCAATCATGAAATTTATCTGGAAAAATAAGAGACCCAGAATAGCTAAAGCCATCCTTAGCAGGAAGAGTGAAGCAGATGGCATCGCTATACCAGACCTTAAATATACTACAGAGTCATAGTAATAAAAACAGCATGGTATTGGCACCAAAACAGACTGGTATACCAATGGTACAGAATAAAGGACACAGAGACTAACCCACAAAATTACAATTATCTTATATTAGACAAAGGCATAAAAAACATGCATTGCAGAAAAGATTGCATCTTCAACAAATGGTGCTAGGAAAACTGGAAATCCATATGCAACAAAATGAAATTAAGCCCCTATCTCTCACCATGCCCAAAACTCAACTCAAAGTCAATCAAGGACCTAGGAATAAACCAAAGACTCTGCGTCTAATAGAAGAAAAAGTAAGCCCTAATCTCCATCATGTGGGATTAGGCCCCAACTTCCTTAATAAGACTAGTAAGGCACCTATAGCACAAGAATTAAAACCAAGAATAAATGGGAAGAAACTAAAAAGTTTCTTCTCAGCAAAAGAAACAATCTCTGAAGTAAACAGAGAGCCTACATTCTTGGGGCAAATTTTTACCCCTCACACAACAGATAGAGCACTAATCTCTAAGGTATATAAAGAACTCAAAAAGCTAAACACCAAAAAAACAAATAACCCAATCAATAAATGGGCCAAGTACATGAACAGATCTTCTTAGAAGAGGATATACAATCAATCAAAAAATATATGAAAAAATGTTCATCATCTCTAGCAATCAAAATTAGAGAAATGCAAATCAAAACTACTCTAAGATACCATCTCGCTCCAGTCAGAATGGCAGCTATTATGAAGACAAACAGCATTAAGTGTTGGTGAGGATGTAGGGGAAAAGGCACACTCATACATTTCTGGTGGGACTGCAATTTAGTGCAGCCAATATGGAAAGCAGTATGGAGATTCCTTGGAAATCTGGGAATGGAACCACCATTTGACTCAGCTATCCCTCTCCTCAGTCTATACCCAAAGGACTTAAAAACAGCATACTACAGGGACACAGCCACATCAATTTTTATAGCAGCACAATTCACAATAGCTGAACTGTGGAGCCAACCTAGATGGCCTTCAGTAGATGAAAGAATTAAAAAATGTGGCATATATACACAATGGAATATTACTCAGCAATAAAAGAGAATAAAATAATGGCATTTGCAGGTAAATGGATGCAATTGGAGAAGATAATGTTAAGTGAAGTTAGCCAATCCCAAAAAAACAAATGGCAAATGTTTTCTCTGATATAAGGTGACTGACTCATAGTCGGGTAGAGAGAGGGAACATGGGAGGAATATATGAACTCTAGATAGGGCAGAGGGGTGGGAGGGTAAGGGAGGGACGGGGGTTAGCAATGATGGTGGAATGTGATGGACGTCATTATCCAAAGTACATGTATGAAGACACGAATTGGTGTCAACATACTTTATATACAACCAGAGATAGGAAAAACTGTGCTCTATATGTGTAATAAGAATTGTGATGCATTCCGCTGTCGTGTATTTAAAAAATAAAAGCAATTTTAAAATAAATAAATAAAAAATAAAACAAAACAAAGCCAACGAGCTAGGCACGATGGTGCATGCCTGTAATCCCAGCAGCTTGGGAGGCTGAGGCAGGAGGATCGTGAGTTCAAAGCCAGCCTCGGCCATGGCGAGGCACTAAGCAACTCAGTGAGACCCCGGGGATGTGGCTCAGTGTTCGAGTGTCCCTGAATTCAATCCCTGGTTCCAAAAAAAAAAAAAAAAAGAAAGAAAGAAAAGAACAGAAAAAGAGAAAGGAGCAACTGAGAGGATTCCAAGGTGGCTGAGTAGAGGTGCCATCCTTCACCTTCTCAGAACCAAACAACTCATAGTAGCTGCGTTTCGAGGTGAGTGACTGAGGAAGAGCCTGGAGACCCAGTGAGACATGGAGACCGGGGAGGGAAGTGCAGAGAGAGGAGCAGCTTCACTAGCAAACCTGACCCCAGCTCCATGGTCGGGGGAACTGGCCATAGCAGGAAAGTGTCAATGAGAGTGGGTCCCCGTGGGTCCCTGCCCCACAGACACACGCAGACTGGCTACAAGGAGCTCTACTGTCTCCACTGTCTACTAGGAGCCCAGTGAAGGGGGCCATCTCCAGGTAGGACAGATGAGGCTGGACAAGGGGGGATTTTCAGGAAGCAGGTTTATTTTAGCTGCAGTGGTCCAGAGGGTGCTCCTGCCTAAAAATCTCTGCACCAGGAGTCTGAAAATTCCTTTAGATTTATACTCACTGGGATGATTACATGATAATGGGTGGGAACATACTCTTTGTCCCATATTCTTAGGCCAGACAGAGGTTTTACAAGTTGTTTATTTTTTTTTCTTTCTGCAAACCTAGCATTTATTAAAAAAAAAAAAAAAAAAAAAGAGGAAGGTACAAGCCACAATGCCCTCTGCAGAAGTTTTTGCTGATGTCCTGTATGAACATCTTTCTGACAAGAAGAGAAGCTCAAGTATGGGGGGGGTCCCCTAGAGAGGCTTATATGTTACCCATCTGGTAGGGTGTGTCTTTGGTAGGGGCACCTGGTCTGCTTCAGTCTTTAGTTTCCTTCAAAGAAGGACCCACGGTGTCTCTCCCCAACCCACCAGAGCACAGGCTGCTATGATCCTGCTGGACTGGCCATGTAGCTGCGACCTCAGCACCAAGTGCAAGCAGGTCCCCGTACTCTAAGACTATTTGTCTTTCTTATCACTGGAATCTAACCACTTCCTGGTTACAACAGAGGTGCAAAATCCATACATCCCAGACACATGCATGCAGTGTTCAAGATGCTAGCAGGGCGGGCAAGGGGTGCCCATGGGAACTGGGGTTCTATGGGGGACTGGAGTTAGGATCATCAGCCACTGGAAAATGCTACAGAAATGACAAAATCTTCATGGTGGGCGAGGGAAGTGGGTAGAGATCTAAACTCTACAAAAACACACCAGACGAAGACTTAAAGGGTGGGGAACAGAATTGCTCAGGAATAATCCTCTGTTCCCCAATCTGTGAGGAAACTCATTTCTCCTTTCTCTTGCACAAGGATCTTCCCCCTTAAAAAGAACCTGCTGGTGTTCACTGGGAGATAGCACTCTCTCTCTGTGATGGGATCCTCTGCGAGAGTGATTTGCATTTCCAGTGTTGTTGAGCACCGGAGGTCAGCCCTCCCCTAGGATGCTGGACCTCAGTGGACTTGAAAGGACCCTGTTTGTTCCATGATGAGCTTCCTGGACGCACCTGAGGCCGCCGTGCCATAACCTTCATGCAAATCATGCCTATAAGCAAAAAGGCTTCTCGCAAAGGGTGGGTGTTTTTCTTTCCCACATAGAAAGTGTTTTCTCCAAGTATCTGGCCACAGAGAAATAACACGCTGCCCCCCTTTCCATCCATCTCACGGAATTATGTAAATAGACCCAAAGCAAACCAGTTTAAATGATTATAAAATGGATTTCTGAGTGTTACCTGTTACCAGACAAGAATGCTAAAAAAAAAAAAACAAAAAAAAAAAAAAAACAGGAAAAAAATTAAAACGTGCTTCTTCGCAATCACTAAAATGAAAGGACAAAATGTTTAGTGAGGAATTTTTCTGAGTAAGGAACTTCTTGAGCCTCGTTGGCCTGGTCAAGCATATGGATGAGTGATGTCCTCCCGTGGCACTGACCACATTTCATGAAACAACTGAGGGAAGGAGCTAGATTTGGAGAACATAAAGGTGATTTCCCCAAATGGAAGATTAGTTCTTCAACTTTAGCTCCGTAAAATCACCTGGAAGGAAATTAAAATGCAGAGAAAAACCCACCTCTCAGAAATTCTGCTCCACGACTCTGGGTGGGAGCTTAGAAATTTCCAAGTTCCCAGGTGATTACCAACACCAAGGGTCCACAGACCACACTCTCAGTAATGCTGGCTTGGAGGAAAAACAGGGCAGAGTTCTGTCCGACCGGGCAAGCTCCTTATTTGGTTACTGTTGAGGATCATCCTGCTCTGACATACTGGGACTGTCGAACCTGCCTCATCAGTACCTAGGGTGCCTGTGTGACCCAGATTGGCCAATCAGCCAAATCCAATCATTACTCCAAAGGTGAGCTGTGGCCAATCAGAGCCCCCAGGCATGCTGGGAAAAAAAAGGGAAGCTGTTTCCTTCCTTCCAAGATCTTGGGAAATAAGGACCATGTCATTCAAAGCTACAAGTAGTCTTTCTTTGTAGCTGATTAGAAAGAGCTTGCCTAAAATAGATCAAATACAAAGGGGAGGGGAGAAAGAGGGCTGAGGAGGGGAAGATCTGATCGTGCTCCTCCTACTGCACACAGGTGACCTGGAGTGAGATTCCAGAACATCGTAGTCCTGTGAGCTGAAGGTCATGTCAAGACCCAACAGCAAGTGCATCTGTTCAAAGGGATCTGATTCACCTCCTGTAGTAAAAACTAATGGTCTCTACAGGGCTCATCTTAAAGGGGTTTGCTGAATTGCTTGGTTGATGCTAGACCTTTACCTGGACCTGCCAGCCCTATGTCCAGTTTCCAAAATGATGGAAGATGGGAGGACCATCACGTTTCTTCAGCTTCTCAGTGAGGGATTCCAACAAGATCCAACCCACTCTAAGTCCCTAATCATGTGTGTGTGTGTGTGTGTGTGTGTGTGTGTGTGTGTGTGTGTATTTTTTTCTTTTTTTGTCCGATACACCCAAGCCAGGGTGTCTGGTAAAATGCACGGGCTCTGCACCCAAGTTCGTGGGATTCAATGCTAGCTCTTTTCCTATTATTGCATCTCTCTGGATTTCAGTTTCCTTGACTGTAGAATTAAGAACCATGATAATAATAGCAAATATTTTATAGGTATTTGTTGTGAGTTTGCAATGACTGTTTCAATAAGAGCCTTCAACACAGTTCCAGGCACATAGGAATCATTCCACACATTGTCCATTATGGCGAGTGTGGGAATATCAGGAAATATCACTTCCCTAATCAATAGGCCAAAAAAAAGTGATGTTTAATTATGATAGTTCACATAGTCTTCTCCTCTTTAGCACGAAAGCATTGAAATGTCATCTCGTCCACTCTTATAACTCAGGTATGTAACCCCTGTCTGACACATTGTAAGTCCTCCGTGAATGTAGTAAGTGAGTGAATAAATCAATAATGATCATAACTATCATTAAATGAGCACTTATTCTGTACCAAGCACTTCACAAATTTTACATATAATCAAAACAACCCTACAGCATAGGTGTCACTTGCCCATTTGAAAGTCGAGGAAAATTAATGATCAGAGAGGTTAAGGAATTTGCTTGAGTACAAATAGCTGGTAATGAGTGACCCTTTCCCACTACACCAGCCACCAGCTTTCTCCAACCACTTTTTTTTTTTTTTTTTTTTTGTACCAGGGATTGAACCCAGGGACACTTACCCAAGGAGTCACAACCCCAGCACTTTTTATTTATTACTTTGAGATGGAGTCTCACTGAGCCACCTAGGGCCTTGCCTAATTTGCTGAGGCTGGGTTTGAACTTGGGATCCTCCTGTCTAAGCCTCCCTAGCTGCTGAGATTACAGGCATATGCCACCATGCTTGGCTTCTTCAACATCTTTAAAAATAATAATAATAATAAATTAAAATTATTGTAGGCCCTTTGGGACTTTTTATTTTAGCAATGATAAATAAGTGATTTATTTTTGTTTTAATGTTCTGTATGTTTTGTTTAATGTTCCATATGTCACTATTAAATGTAAATATAGCCCCAGTCATTGAGCCACCGCCGAGGACTCCGCAACCTCCCCCTCCAGGAAAAGGAATCGTATCCTATGTCCGCTATCCAGAACCTCCACTCTTCGACCCCTTTGCTGATGCAAGTAATGGTGATGAGCTGCTTCCTGCTGGCACTGAGGATTATATCCATATAAGAATTCAACAGAGAAACGGCAGGAAGACCCTTACTACTGTCCAAGGGATCGCTGATGATTACAATAAAAAGAAACTAGTGAAGGTGTTTAGGAAGAAATTTGCCTGCCTTGGTACTGTAATGGAGCATCCAGAATATGGAGGAGTCATTCAGCTCCAGGGTGACCAGCACAGGGACCTATGCCAGTTCCCGGTAAAGATTGGACTGGCTAAGGACCATCAGCCAAAGAAGGATCAGTTCATGGGTTTTAAGTGCTTGTGGCTCACTGAAGCTTAAGTGAGGATTTCCTTGCCATGAGTAGAATTTCCCTTCTGTCCCTTGTCACAAGTTTAAAAACCTCACAGTTTGTATAATGTAACCATTAGGGGTCCGCTTTTAACTTGGACTAGTGTAACTCCTTCATGCAATAAACGGAAACGAGCCATGCTATAGAGTCTTGAAGTCCCTCATTTAAACAGAGGTCAAGCAGTAGGTGCCTGGCAGTGTCCACCCTGAAACAAAGCAATAAGGTGATGTTTCAGCAAAGCCCAGAGCCCCAAGATCAGATGTCTGTGTCTGACCAGAAGCTTCTCAACTCTCCCTCAGCTGAGGCCCTGCCCTAAGAGTGTCCTGACCTGATTAGGAGGAATGGGGTATGGCAGCTGTACCCCTAGAAGGGGGCCTTTAGTAGTTTTTTTTGGGGGGGGGTTCATTCTATTTTTTAAAAAGAATGCCTGGTGTCTAACCTGACCAGGTGGGCAGAACTCAGAGGCCACCTTCCTTCCAGGGAGGTGATGTGACATCTGGCTTAACACCAAGATCTTCTTTTTAACTAGATGTATTGTAGCTAAGGGGTGTCCAAAACCACAGAATGTGAGGCCAGCTTAATATCAGTTGAACCTGTGACAAGGGAACAAATACCAAACTGATGTTATCAGTCCCATAGCTAGCTGGAGAGCCTGCAACTCACTAGCAACCGCTGCCCAGTGCCATGTGAAGTGATAAACTGGTTTTGGGTTTTCTTTTTCCCTTCCAGTTTTAATGTATTTAAACCCTTATTTAAATAAAACTTGTTTTCAGAAATAAAAAAAATGTAAATGTATATTTATAAGTATAAATATATTAAATAGAAGTAGCTAAAGTATGCTATGAAGATCCTATTACAGTCTTCATAAGATTAAAACAAATTTTGTCTTGTCCCTATTTGACATAGAATGTAAAGCCGGCCGATGTAAATTATTTACGAAAGAAAAAAATATATGAGTTGATTTCAGGACTGAGTTTTACAAAGTGGCAAGACATTTAAAAAAAAAAAAAAGACAAAAACTCCTTTTATGGATTGATGCTTGGAATTCTAAATTTTGTGCTTTTTTTTAACATATAATTGTTCTAAATGATAAGATGCAAGAAAAGGTTTCTAGCTGAAACTCGCAAGCACTTCTCTACAAATAACACATTGCAGGTGTGGAGAGTCATTATTCTCAATAAATGAAAAGCCAAATTGGATATAATTGTCACTACAGCTTCTATTTTTAACATTGGCGTGGAGGGCTATTTCGGCATACCATATAAGACTTTTTACCCGTTGGATGTGACTTTCAGATCTGGGAAGGTCAGTCTGAAGTCAATTTGCAGTCTATTAGGATACTTCATTCCTTAGAAACTTGCTGCACTTCACTATCCCTGATCTACATACTTTCTATGGTCGTATTAGGTCCTACTACAGGTGTACATTAAATAACAGATGACTATGACACCCAACACCAAAATGACCCCAGAAATTCACCCTCCAGATGACGGAGCCCAGTCTTCCCCTACTACTGGTGGGAAGGAAAAACCTCACCCTGTGATCAATGGTGCTTTCCTTGCCTTAGCAGAAAGGACTGCAACTTCTCTCACGTGCCCCAGGGTCTCCAAGTGCACAGAGCTGGCGCTGAAGACTCTCCCGCCAACAGCTGGACCACCTCTGGTCTGTTTAACCCCCTGCGCCACCCACAGGTATTCCTTATAGAAAGAAAATGCAATAAGAGAACAAAATCACATCATATTGTAGAACTCCCTGGCCCCATCGTCTTGAGTTGGAAACAAAGTCTGCTTATTGGGCAAGAAGATTCAAGAGGCCTCCGTTAAACGGAGCCCCCACTGATCTTCTGCAAAAGTCTAATGTGGCGGGAAGAAGAGAGACAGCAAAGACTTGCATCTAACAGTTAGGTTTGGACCAATGGGTGGCAGAACAAAACCCAAAGGGAGAGCCCACCAAGCAGATGGCCTGAAGGACAAACAAACTAAGGGTTAAGCAAAGGACAGTGGGAAAAGAGGTGAGATGGGGGGTTAAGGAACTTGACTGTAAAGCTACTTGTGTGAAATGGCTCAGTGACAGGGGGTGGACGAAGCACCAGGAGCTCACCAGTGGGTGAGCCGAGTGGAAAGGGAAAAGGGTGTTCTGAGAGCCACCAAAGAGCACGGAGGTGCTTGCCTGGAGTCAGTACAAGTCAAAGGGGACATTCTGTGGGGAAGCTCCCTTTTGTGTCCAGTTGCCTGTGTCCCTAAAGGGAAATAGCTTGGTTTCCAAGAGCTTCTACCCATGGAGAGTTAATAGGGTTTATCCTCCAGAGAAGAGGTGGATGAATCCACAGGAGAGTTCATATTTGAGCCCTTGTGGACCAGGATGAAAAGCAGGAGTCCAGAAGGTCTCACATCCAGACTTCTGACTTTCTTTCCAAATGAGGTTAATAAAACCCAGTCTCAGAGAGCCGAGTCTGACGGGAAAGAACAATGTGTATCTTAGAATTTTAAACTGGTTTTCCATGTTGGAGACCTTCCCACTCTCCTGTAGATGCATCCACCTCTTCTCTGGAGGATCAGACTTTTGGCTCATCACCAGATGCCACCCTCATGGCTGGGATAAGGACAGGGGGAGTGAGGTGTCAGGGTGCAATATTTCAGGAAGTCCTGGCTCTTGGGGCTCTGTGAGTACCCCAGCCTCATCCTGAAAGGGAGGCCTCCTTCAACACGGATCCCTAGATGCTTAGCACATACTACACCCAACCTTGCCTAGGTCCTCAGGTTTCTGATTTGTCTGCCAGTGGGAACATCTGTAGGAAGCCAAAGAGAAAATGAATTGTGAGGTCAGGTCATTTGACCCCCAGTTCTGCCTTTTGAAGTCACCTCCCACTGTGGACTGTGGCCCCTGATGGGTCAATATCACACCCAGCATACTTGTTCTCTCTCCTACCTGTCCCCAGGTGGTAACAGGTAGCTGCCACTAACTAGATAACTGCGTTGACTTTTGTGATTTCCCAACTGCCACTCATCTGCAGAGTCCTTTAAATATAAACTGTCCTTGAATAATCTTATTCTGAGTATCTTCCTGTCGAGACCCTCACAATATATGTCCCTCATCCACTCTCTGCCACGTGTAGTGTACCATGAATTAATATTTCATGAATCCAGTAATTATCTTGTGAACAGCCCAACTAGATCACATCGTACCTTTGCACATTAAAAGCATTAATTATGTAAATGGAAAACATTTCTTTTTTAATAGCTCATTCTGGCAGGGCTGTTTTGGCCTCCGAAAAAATAGAAGTTGTCCCAGCCTTTCCTAATTCCTGCAAGCCCTGATGTCCACAAAACTCCATCCATTAGTTGTGATGTATAATAATTCAGAAGATAGGTTCTGGAGTTAGAAAGACTTACATGCAAATTCCAGCTCATTGTGGCCTTTCTAGCTACCCAACTTTTGGACAAGTCTCTTCCCTGAGCCAAGAGGCTCCAACTGTTGGCTCATTTTTCTGGTCCTTCCAAAACTGGACTTTCCCCCTGAAAATATTTCCCACCTCCGTATCTGAGCTCAGGTTCCTCCATTGTGACATGACTTAGGACAGTACCTCGCTATGGCTATAAAATACACCAGGTCTAAACTGGACATGGTGGTGCACACCTGTAATCCCAGAGGCTCAGGAGGCTGAGGCAGGAGGATCTCGAGTTCAAAGCCAGCCTCACCAATGGCAAGACATCAAAGCCAGCCTCACCAATGGCAAGACACTAAGCAACTCAGTGAGCCCCTTTCCCTAAATAAAATACAAAATAGGGATGGGGATGTGGTTCAGTGGTCAAATGCCCTTGAATTTAATCTCCAATATAAAAAAAAAAAAACCACCAGGTTTTATCCCTTTAAATCAAAGCTCTTGGCTCCTGGGAAATTCCTACACACCACATTCACTGGCTCACACCTTCCCTTGCCAACTAACAGCAGACCTTATACACCTGAAGGAAGCAAAGTCGGGGAGACCAACTCCACAGGGGCAAGATGTTGGAAACAACAAAATGGGAGCTATTTTTGAAATGCTTCCTTCCCAAACCCTCCCACTCTCTCTAATATCTGGCCAAAGTGTGAACGGCTGACTCCAGCAGGTATCAGTAACAGATGGGACCAGCTAATTATGGCTCCTCCATGTGAGTCGAGATAAAGTTGTTAATTGCTAATTGTACTCTTCTCCTAGTTCCCACCGCAGGGTGCTGGGTAGAGGCCACTTCCCAAACCAAACACAAACATGGCCTGCGCTCCCGGCTTGCAGCAAAGTGTGTCAAGCAGTGGGCTCCAGGCTCCCCGGTTGTGGGTGAGCAGAGTGCAGCAGGGAGAAGATGCTCTAGGCTCAGCGCACAGGTAGCAAAGGCCACTCTCCCACCAGACAGTGCCATCTGGCCATTGCTGCACTGTGCTTTGGGGGGAACTTAGCTCCCCAGAACCCTGTAATATAATCCTGAGATCTCTGGGTACCAGCTGGGGTGCGCCTCCTGAGTGGACACTGAAAAGCGCTGCCATCCAGAACCTTCCTGTAGCTTCCACGCCTTCAGCCTGTGCCCTGTGGTCGTCACATAATTTGCCTCTGATCAGCTTCCCTTTTAGGGAACCCTCCCTGCCCCGTCTCCCAGGAGGTGAGTTGGAGAAACGGTCCACTCACACACCCTGCCTGTAACCACGCCCACAGCCACAGTGATGGGCTCAGGGGGGACCATGGGACACAAGTTCAGCCAATCAAAGGCACTGAAAGACTTCAGCTAAGTTCTGGAGAAAGAACGTCCTTTGGGATTGGTGTCCTGTTCTAAGCCACTAACCCACCAATAATGCTCTCTTTCTCTCTCCCTCTCCGTCTCCCCTCTCCCTCCCTCTCCCGTCTACCTTTCCCTCTCCGTCTCCCCTCTCCCCTCTCCCTCTCCCCTCTCCCTTTCCCTCTCCGTCTCCCCTCTCCGTCTCCCCTCTCCCTCTCCCCTCTCCCTCTCCCTCTCCGTCTCCCCTCTCCGTCTCCCCTCTCCCTCTCCCCTCTCCCTCTCCCTCTCCCTCTCCCCTCTCCGTCTCCCCTCTCCCTCTCCCCTCTCCCTCCCCCCTCTCCCTCTCCCTCTCCCTCTCCCCTCTCCCTTTCCCTCTCCGTCTCCCCTCTCCGTCTCCCCTCTCCCTCTCCCTCTCCCTCTCCCCTCTCCTCCCCCTCTCCGTCTCCCCTCTCCCTCTCCCCTCTCCCTCTCCCTCTCCCTCTCCCCTCTCCGTCTCCCCTCTCCCTCTCCCCTCTCCCTCCCCCCTCTCCCTGCCCCCTCTCCCTGCCCCCTCTCCCTCTCCCCTCTCCCCTCTCCCCTCTCCCTCTCCCCTCTCCCTCTCCCCCTCTCCCTCTCCCTCTCCCTCTCCCTCTCCCTCTCCCCTCTCCCCTCTCCCTCTCCCCTCTCCCCTCTCCCCTCTCCCTCTCCCCTCTCCCCTCTCCCTCCCCCCTCTCCCTCCCCCCTCTCCCTGCCCCCTCTCCCTCTCCCCTCTCCCTCACCCCTCTCCCTCTCCCTCTCCCCTCTCCCTCTCCCCTCTCCCTCTCCCTCTCCCCTCTCCCTCTCCCTCTCCCCTCTCCCTCTCCCCTCTCCCCTCTCCCCTCTCCCTCTCCCTCTCCCTCTCCCCTCTCCCTCTCCCCTCTCCCTCTCCCTCTCCCTCCCCCTCTCCCTGCCCCCTCCTCCCTGCCCCCTCTCCCTCTCCCCTCTCCCTCTCCCCTCTCCCTCTCCCCTCTCCCTCTCCCTCTCCCCTCTCCCTCTCCCTCTCCCCTCTCCCTCTCCCCTCTCCCCTCTCCCTCTCCCCTCTCCCCTCTCCCTCTCCCCTCTCCCCTCTCCCTCCCCCCTCTCCCTGCCCCCTCTCCCTCTCCCCTCTCCCTCTCCCCTCTCCCTCTCCTCTCCCCTCTCCCTCTCCCCTCTCCCTCTCCCTCTCCCCTCTCCCTCTCCCTCTCCCCTCTCCCTCTCCCCTCTCCCCTCTCCCCTCTCCCTCTCCCTCTCCCTCTCCCCTCTCCCTCTCCCCTCTCCCGGCTCCCCTCTCCTCTTCTCTCTCTCTCTCCTCCTCTCT
>NC_138187.1:18035998-18187949 GCF_964194105.1 Spermophilus citellus | reverse complement strand
AGTATACACCACCACCCTCCTCTGCTATCTTAGAAAGTTGATGTGCTCAGGCAAACTTCATCCAGTGGGAAATGGAAAAGAGTAAATAAATTCCCCAGTGTCCTTGTCCTCCCGTGGGGCATGGCTTGCCCACTGAGGTCCTGAGGCCACCTGCTCACTGATGCCGTTTCCATTGACTTTTCTCCCTTCTCTGTCTCATCTTTCCTATTTCCTCACTTGTGCATCCTGAGATCACCTCCTGTGTGTTTGGTGATTTGAGAAGCAGGTGCTAAGATGAGATGAGCTATGTGGAGAAATACCTGTGATGGCAGAAGAAAATGGAGGGAGAGAAGGTGGGAAGAAGCTTTGGGCCACAATTCAGGACTCATGTGCAGGAGACAGGGAGGGAGGGGTAACTCCGCAGGAAGTCCCAGGCTGAAGCACAGTTCTCTTTTGTCTGGTTGGTTTTGGTTTGGGGTTGTTTGGGTTTGTTTTGTTTTGTTGTTTTTTGGTACCAGGTATTGAATTCAGGAGCTTCGTTCCGTTGGCCCCATCCCCAGTCCTTTTTATGTTTTATTTTGAGACGGGGTCTTGCTAAGTTGTTCAGGGCCTCGCTAAATTGCTGAGGTTGGCCTTGAACTCACGATCTTCCTGCCTCAGCCTCCCAAGCCCCTGGGATGACAGGCATGTGCCACCAAGCCCTGCTGAAGCCCAGTTCTAAGGACAAATACAGCTAATGAGTCAATGAGTCAAAGTCACCTGGCAGTCCTCTGACATCTTGCAGGAATGAGCCTGCCTTAATGGCCCTGCTGGAAGCATCCCTGGGGAACTGTGGCTTTGACTTGAACGTGGTGTTGGATCCAGAAGGGTGAGAGCAGTCAGTTGTACTTCCTGTAGCAGAACAGCTGAGCATTGCATTTTCAGGACCACATCTCCCAAATTAATACTATACCACATATATATTATAATCTGCTTTTTGTGGTGATGATGGTGGCGATGATGGTGAAAGTGGTCATGGAACCCAAACTAAGAATACTTGAGAATGAACCATATGTAGAAGACAGCAGAGTCGAAGGCTATCATTTGAGTCCCTGGATCCAGCCATTCCTGATGTCAGTGTCCGTTTCATGTTACGGTTAACTAAATTGGTAGATTCCTTCTTTTTGTCTACTGCTTATGTATTTGTAGTTGATGTTTAAAGTAGCAAGAGTTGATTTTTCTTGACAACAACCAAAGATGTCCAGACTGGAACAGCCATCCTAGATATCAATTTTGATATAAAACTCATTGCTTCCATCAGAAGTGGGAAGTCAATGCAGGTTGATTTCTCTAAACTTTTGTTATAATAATCCTTGACCTTCATCTTTCTCCCTCCTCAGAATACCCAGTATGTTCTCCAACTGGAGCTCCTTGGGTGGGGGGGAACACATGCTTCTCCATGCATGGCTAGGTTGCTGATGAAATCTCACCATCCTTCATGATTTGCAAAACAGACTGACAGTGTTAAGTGCAAACAGTCTTCTCCTAGCAGGGTCAGGCATCCAAGGAAAGGAATCAAGAGGCTCAGAGACCTAGACAACTCAGGACAAGCAGAGCAAGGAGATGTAGCCAAATGGCTCATTCCAGGGGTGCAGCCAAATAGACCTACCTAGAGACAGAGGGATGCAACCAACTCATCAGAAACATCAATTCTACAACATAAGTTTCCTTATCAGGGAGCTTCTAGGGTAAAACAAATGCCCCTTATTTCTTCCTTTGTGACTTCATACGGTCATTGCATTATTTGATTAATATTAGCCCCCCTCAAAAAAAATCCCATTTAAATGTACAAAGAGCTAATCAGACAACAAGAGGAAATGGGAGACGGAGGCACATAATTTTGTTCTTTAGCTTGATTGGGCACAAAGACCATATGGTTGTAAGAAATCAAAGAACATTTCTTCCAGTGCCCAGCCAGAGTGGGATGACAGAAGCCACATGCTCTTTGTACACAATGTCATTCTGCCTCGAGACATGTGCTCTTAAATTTGTGTCTCTTGGGAAAATAAGGATCCCTTCTTTTGAGCTGTAAGTAATTAACTTTTGTGTCTGAGTGGGTTTGTGTTGTACATTGAACCCATCCCCTCTGGGCTCTGAAGTTGGTGGCAGGGAACTGAAACATGAAGGCCTTCGGGCCTCCCCCCCCCCTCCGCCCAGGAGACTGGAAAGGAAGTTGGCGAAGGAGGACTCAGGTGAGCGAGCTGTGGAGGGAGACAGCAATCTTGGCACGGCTCTCGGCTCTGTGGGTAGGGAAGGCTCGTTGGGGAAAAGGACCAACTGTTCTTTCTGAATTCCCGGGGAGTGGAGGTTACGTGAGGCCTTGCAATTTGTTGGCCGGAAGGATCTGTTCCAGCTGCCAGGCCACTGTTACCAATCCAAAAGTGCTTCTGAAAATGAGGCCAGAACCCACGTTAATGAAGCCTAATTGCCTCAGAGTTGTTGTTGGATTAATTAGCAATATTGCTAGGAGCCCATGTGCACAGGGTCAGTAGAATTCATAGTGGGTCACATTGAAATAATCTCCCTCAATTCAATCAGTGTTTGTTCTGTCTGCTAAGCAGAGTCCTGGGCAGACCCAGTGAGACCCAAGGGACTGAAGTAGACATCAAAGGACAGGGGTTTTGAGCCAAATCCAAGTCATATAAGGTAAAAAAAAAAAAATTAATTTCTCCTCCTGTAAAATAAAGGGAATGGACCCAGTCATCTACCAGTATGCTTCAATTCTAAGACAAAGTCTATATTGTCTTCGGGAAGTTAAAATTCACAATAAGGTAAGGAAAATATACATAGGAGAAAAGAAGAATATACTAATTCCATGAATGCAGTCAGTCATGAATGTTTATTGATCAGTCTCTACTATTAATGTGCCACAATGAACAAGCACTACACTAAAGACTGTAAGATAAGCTGACCTTGCTGACCTTCAGACACTTACAGACCACTAATGAAAACCATGAAGAAATGCATAGTTCAAACAGGCACCGAGCAGGGAGTGTCTGCCCTCAACTTGGGGAGTGGCTTAGAGTTGCCAGAGCAAAGTGCATTGTGCTGAGAAATGAAAAACAGAAAGAAAGAAAAATATCATCAAAGAATACAAAATGTGGTAAAACCGTCACAGAGAAAGCCCGGGTAAGGCAGGAAGGTGTATTCTGAGAGGAGAATGAGAAATGGGCAAGGAGAGGAGCACTCGAATGAGGTCACAGAAGAGCATCTTAGTTTGGAGCTAAATTCTGGAAGCCAAAAGAATCTCCTGAAGAAATATGACAGGAAGACATCAGATTGTAATTCCTTGAGCACTAAGAGGCAGTGAGGAGATGAATTGCTGGGGGAGAAGGGTACAGACAAGGGAACCCATCAGGAAACTTTTATAGTCACTAGACAAGCAATGGTGGTGGCCTCTCCCCAGGCATGAGAATAGAGAGAAGAGATGTGATGGATGGATATTTTGGTGGTAGGTATTGTAATGCTCCATGACCGACTAGATGTGGGAGATCTACAAGGTTAGGGGTCCATAATGGTTCCCAGAATTCATAGCTGGGTGTCTTAAAGAAATGAGTACCATTTACTGGGTAGACAATATGGCAGGAAGAAGTAATTTAGGTGGAGACTAGTTAGAGGAGGACGTACCTCCCTTGGTGAGTCTGAGTCACATAAACTGATGGGTATCCTAAGACACAGTCCCAGCAGGTAGCTAACAGTGTGAAAGATATCAATCTAGGTGGGAATTTGAACCATGATTGGAATTGGTGTTTTTCCCAGGAAGACTGGGAAGAGTAAGAAGACCAAAGTGATATTAGATAGAGCCTCAAGGTCTAAAGAACACTCTATGGAGGACAATGAGGAAGATTGAACCCATAATTAGGAAGTAATCCAGGAGGACATAGTTCACAGAAACAGATAGTGAAAGAGTTTTAAGGAGTGGGGTCAAAAAGATGAATACAGAAACGTGTCCATTGCTGCTTTAGGTTGGGAGGGGTGTGTAAAGAATAGATAAAGGAAAGTTGGGATGGATCAGTACACCCTGTAAGCATGTGTGAGATACCACACAGAGTCCCATTAATATGTACAAGAAGCAAATGTTTAAAGTAATTGTAGAAAGAATAAAAGAAAAGTATCTGTTGGCTTTGGCTCCATGGAGTTCACTGCGGATCTTATCAAGGGCTCTCTCTGTGGAGAGATGGAATTCAGACAGCAGGGCACTCAGCAAATCCTCCATCTGCGAGAAGTGCTTCAGGAAGAACAGGCAGCTCTTCCCAGCAGCTAAAATGTAAAATAGAGCAAATACCAGACTGCATCCCAAGAAGAATGAAGAAAGGTCTTGTTTTCCAATATGGCGGCAACGTGAGCTTGTTTTTAAATGGAGGAAAGAGTCAACGAAGAAGAGGTTGAAGATAAAAGAAGAGGTGCTAATTGGCAAGGGAAGTCCAGAATCCAAAACCAAGGTTGAGGGGCCCATGTTAAACAACAGGATTTCACATTCTCTGTAACAGGGAGTAAGGAAGAAGTTAAGACACGTGAAATTTTAAATGCATTGACACAACAAATCAGGGGACATCCTCCCAAGAGCTCTTGGTTTTCTCAGGAAAGGACAGGATTGGGAAATGGTGGCAGTGTGAGGTCAACTGTTGAAAGTGGCCACCAGTGGGAATGGGAGGAAGTATTGCCAAGGGACAGGGGTCATCCGCAATATCTGAGGGTCCATTTGGGATTTAGACCATGAATGTTGTAACACAACAATCCTCATGAAGGAGGGGAGAGTCCACTGGTTAGGCCAGTCATGGATAAGTAGGAACAATGCTTTCTGCCCATATTCTGGTCCCACTTCTGTACCGGGAACTTGCCAGAAGCTAAACTGTGCTGCACTTATTGTTAAAATATGTCCTCACTTGCCCCCAGGATATGCATTAGCTGGTTCACCCTCTCTGATCTTCAGTAGGCAAGAAGTTTGGCAAAAACAACTTGAAGTATATGGATGATATGCCAGAATACATTCTCTTGTCATGTATAACTAAAAGAACAAATAAAATATTTTTTAAAAAAATTGAAGGGGAAAGTATTGGGGAGTGATATTGGCCAAATTATATTATCATATTGTGTGCATATATGAATATACAGCAACAAATCTCATAATTATGTACAACTATAATGCACCAATTTAAAAATGTAGGGGAAAAAATCGAAGCCAGACACGATGGCACATGCCTGTAATCCCATTGACTTGGGAGGCTGAGGCAAGAGTATTGCAAGTTTGAGGCCAGCCTCAGCAACTTAGTGAGGCCTAGTCTCAAAATTTGGAAAAAAAAAAAAAAGACTTGGCATGTAGCTCAGTGGTAAAGTGACCTTGAGTTCAAGCCCCAGTACCGAAACCAATCAACCAACCAAAAAGACAAATTGAACTTTTAAAATTACTTAGTAAAACACATTTATTGTAAAACACATCTAAACATAAAGAATAAAAATAAACACATCAGTAATCCCAAAGGTAAGAGATAAGTGTAGTCAGTATGTTGAGTATTCCTGCAAAAAGAGAGAGGTGGGGGGGAGAGACAGATAGACAGAGAATAGATAGATGATAGACAGATACATAGATACACAGAAGAAATAAGAACACAAATGTGGAAGCAAGTTTGTTAATGTCAAAACTTAACAGGAGAGGGCTGGAGTCATGGATCAGTGGTAGAGCACTTGTCTGGCATGTGTGAGGCCCTGGGTTTGATCCTCAGCCTCCCCATATAAATAAATAAAAGATCCATTGACAACTAAAAAAAAATATGTTTAAAAAAACTTAACAATAGATAAAGAGTATGCGGGTGGGTTTGTACTCTTCTTTCCATTTTTCTATAAGATTGAGACAGATGAAACTTAACTAAAAAAAATGAATGAATCACTCTAAATTCGTTAAATAGCCATAGTACAAACTTTGGGACCACTGCTCTATCATATAGAAAATCCTTGTTTTGGCAGGTAAATCGTATTTTTCCTTGATTTCTATTGATGTTGATTTTCTCCCATTTTTTAAACATTTCTTTGACCAGTTATATGAACTCCCTTGAGCTATTAATCTCACGGTGAACGATTATTAAAAAAAAAAGGGGGGGGGGGGTCTACCAGTTGGCCCAATTTAGTTTTTTCTCTGGGTTGTTGTCTGAGATTTGTTCTGGCTTCTAGGAAATGGGCCATAGGAAGACTGTCACTCCTAGAACGTCTTGACCTACTGTCAGTGTCTTGCCACAGCTCACGTTAAAGTGCATCCCACTAATGGACCACAACAAACACTTTGCCTAGCAGGTCTCATTCTGAGCCCTGTGGATGACCAAGCACTTTTCGATGGGTTCCTCTTGGTGATGTTCTGCCAACCCCTCGACATGGTCTGACAATTCCTCTTTCAGGAGATCTTTTTTTTCCTGTTCCCCTAAAGTGATTTGGTAGAATATAGGGCAATTATAAAATGTAAGACGCCAAAACACATTATTTGGGCAGAAAATAACAACGACAGAGTTAGTGAGTGCTGTTTCCCCACAAGAAGGACACGTCACCGTCCATGGGCAAAGAGAGGAAAGGCCCTGCTAAGTTCCACTCACTCGTCCATGGGTTGAAACGGACACTTACTAAGGGTCTGCACGGCGACAAAGCTGTGCTGGGTTTGCAGGACACAAAGAGCCATGATCATCTCCTCATCATCAGGCAGCCAGGAAGGGCCTGGGGTGGGAGAAGCCCTGGGCCTGGTCCCCTGGAGCGTGAGCAGCCCACCCACTGTCCCAGAGTGCCGTACGAGACATGTCATACTTCATGTACACCAAGGCAGGATAAGGATTAGAAAGGTAGAGAAGTCGGATTATTCCCAGAATACTGACAACTTCACCGACACTAGGTCCTCGCTTCTGTACTCAGTGCTGTCCACATTACCTCCTTTCCTCCGCAGAACAACCCATGGGTGTAAAACACTATTGGATTTTTTCATAGACACGGAAGCTAAAGCAAACAAAGGCAAGTTTGAATGGCTAGGAAATGACTTCCAGGATTCAAAGCCAGACAATCTGGTTCCAGAAAATGTGTTCTTCCCCCCTCTTTTTTTGAGGGGTGTGTATATATATGTTTTATATGTGTGTGTATAAACATATATATATACATACATACATACATATATAACATACCTATGTCTACACATATAACATATATAATATATACATATGTTTATATAATCTATGTTTTATTGATGCAGTAGAATATTGGGGTTCATTTTGACATAATCGTGCATGCATGGAATACAATTTGTCCCACTGCCATCCCCAGTGCTTCCTCTGTCCCACACCTCCTCCCTCCACCTCCTTCCCTCCCTATACTTTACTGGTCTTCTAATTATTTATGTTTTAAATTGGTGCTTTATAGATACACATAAAGGTGAATGAAATTCACTGTGATATATTCATGCATTCGCAGAGCACAGTTTGGTTAATTTCACTCCACACCGCCTCACTGTTACATCCTTCCTCCCTCCCCTCTGATCTCCTTCCTCTGCTCCACTGATCTCCCTTCCATCTTCATAGGATTTTCACATTCACCCCTTCCCCCCCCCCAGTTTTGCCCTAGCTTCTGCAAGAGAGAGAAAATGTGCTGCTGATGACCATGCTGTTCTGCTCTTGCAAGATAGAAGCACCATACTGCATTTTGCAACATAAATATGCCTAAAATGCTTGTGCATAAACAAAGGGATTGATCATCTCTTCTGGGAGAACTGAAAAGTTCACCATAAAAACCCTTAACACTGGCTGATAGGAAACAATCATCAATGACGTTTACTGTACTTCCAAATAATGTTTTGGAGAATAAAGAAGTCAGAGCGCTTGTTCCAGTTAATGATCATTATGGCCAAACTGTAACCTCCCACTAGAGGGAGTGACGTGTGAATAACATGTCCACAGAGACCTCAGTCTCCCAGGCCAGACCCCAGCCTGCAGTCCTGGCTCAAATTGTACCTTCGTTCCCAGACTTGTTGTGTATAGGTCTGTTGCTGAACTTTCCATGTGAAGTTCAGCCTGCATTTGTTTTTTTAGGTTTCTAGGACATGAATTGATTGAATTTGTATTGACTTATTTTTCAAATAAGAAATTTTGGTCAGGATTTGGTAAATTGAAAAGGTAAAGAATAACCTGCTCCAATTTCTTATTGAACTACTATATTCTTCATTGTCACAAAAATTACTTGAAATCAGAGTTGCACAAGTTACTCATTTGCTTAAAAAGCCTCCAGGAGTAGCTTCCGCATATCAGAGAAAACATTTGGCCTTTGACATTTTGGGACTGGCTTATTTCATTTGGCATGATAGTCTCTAGTTCCGTTCCTATACCAGCAAATGCCATAATCTCGTTCTTCTTTATGGATGAGTAATATTCCACTGTGTATAGATTTCTTTATCCATTCATCTGTTGAAGGGCACCTAGGTTGGTTCTATATCTTGGCTATTGTGAATTGTTTTCTCTGATATTCAGAAGCTAATCCAAGTAGTGGGGAGGGACAAAGAGAGAAAGAGAAAGAGAATAAAAGGGAGAAGGAATTTCATCAAAATAGAAGAAAGATCAGTTAAGTAGATGAAGGGGATTGAGGAGGAGGAAGAAGAGATGGGGAAAGGGAAGAATTATGCAATGAATCTGACCAAACTATCGTATGTCCATGCATGGATGTGGCACCGTGGGTCTAGCTGTGGGTGTGTCCACAGGACACTAATTTAAAAAAAAAAGTAAAGTGTAAATGGATTGAAGAGGAATCAGTGGAGTGGAGGGAGGGGAGAAGAGACAGGGAGAATGGCTGGGGACTAAATTGGAGTGGGTTTTATTTCATGCATCTGTGATAATGTCAGACATTATCGTGATGGTGTATATAACTAAAAAAAAAAAAAGTAAAAAAATTTTTTTTAATTTTAAAACCTCCAGGAATCCCACATAAAAGTTCACATCCAACCCCTTAGTCCATCCTTCCAACTTCTCTTCCCATCTTTTCCTCCAACAAATGCCAGTCTTCAGCTACACCACATTTCCATTTTTCTCTCAATATTTCATGCTATTTTTTTAAGTTTTTATAATTTGTATGTTATCTCTCATTAAAGTGCCTTTTCCCCCACCCCACCCCACCCCCGTACAAGAGACCAAATCCAGGGCCAGGCACTTGCTAAGTAAGCACTCTGTCACTGAGCTACATCCCAGCACACCCCCCCATACCCACCCCCACCTTTTTAAATTTTTGTTGTTGTTGTTTTTGAGACAGGATCTTGCTAAATTGCCCAGGCTGGCTTGAACTTGTGATCCTCCTGCCTCAGCCGGTAGATGGGATTACAGGCTTGCACCACCACACTGGGCTCATAGACTGTCTTTCTCCTAAGTGTACAGATAGTACTATCTATCAGCTATTGATACATCAATACACACTTTAAAGACACCTCCTGAGAGAAGTCGTCCATGGCCCCCTTCACTCACATCTTGGAGAAGTTCTATCATATTTCTCTGTGCTTCCTTGCTCGGTGTAACTATACCTATACAGCTGCACACCTGTGTCTCTATCGTAGGTGTGAGGCGTGTCTGTGCATGCATATGCCTATGTACCCTAGCACCGAGGCTGAGAGCACCCATCAACATTTGTTGAATTAACATTTCTAAGAAAGTGCAGACACAGCAGGAAGAAAATAAAATCTTACTCAAATAAAAATGGGGCTTGAGAACCGAGCATGGGGGTGTGCGGTTTGGAGGAAGAGAAAAACATAAACCAAAACTGAAGATTTTCCTAAAAGCTCACAATGAGTGAACAGCTCAATTGAAAGAGACTGTGAAAGGCCGAGAGAGGGAGACACATTTTACCTTAATGCCAGCCCTGGGCAGAAGGGAAGATTGCTTAGATGTGGGGGAGAAGGTGCAATTGTAGTAACAAAGTGAAAGAAATTTAGCTTTGAAACAAGGGATCCAGAGTGAAAGAAGAGTTAAAATATTTATAAGGATAAAAGCAAGTGCTACATTATACACTAACTGACAGGCTATGCAGTCTTGGAGCAAATCTCTGGAGTGAGGCTTTTGAAGTTCTCTCTGAAGAGGTGGAGTGAGCACATGCAGGCTGAGGCTGCCTCTCTCCCCAACAAAATCGAAAACTCTCCTCTAACATTGTACCTATTTGTCCTTGCTGGCTGCAGCAAATCCTTTGTCTGCTAAGCTTTTTTTAAAGAAAGAAAGAAAGAGGAAAGAGAAATCCTATTTAACTAACCTTCAGAGGTTATCTCCTGATAATTGAGCTCGAAAGGAGGCAAGCTGCCTCTTCTTTGCCAAGGTCGTGGGTGACTCTTGGCCAGACATCAGGCAAAAGGGGCAGGAGTTCAAGGCAGGGTTAAGTGGCCCTCCTCCACCATGGCTGCTTCACAACCGTTTGAAGGAGATGGCTTTCTTCATGTCCTGCCTAATCATCTTCAGAGCCAAGGGGAGGACAGCTGAGATTGCAACCTCAAAAGAGAATCCAAGAAAAACCAGCCCACCCTGGCCCTAGGGAGGCTGGAGCTGCGAATCACAGAGACACCACCTGCAGCTCAGGGTCACCAAAAGAAAACCAGGCAGCAGTGTCACTTATAGGGAGGACGATGACGGGTGTCACTTATAGGGAAGACAGGTGCGTGCAAATGAAGTCCATCTGAGATATAATTGCCAGAGAACCAGCCCCACCATCTGGTTCATTCCGTTAAGCTCCACCCACATCCCCATTCACAGAAGAGTTAGCATGAAAAGATGGAAAATAATGTTCTTTGGATGTTTACTGAAGAGAATTGGAGGATCGAGAGATGGATGAGTGAGAAATGAAAGACGGAGACCAGGCAGAGATCCACACCAGAGTTTATCTGTCAGAGCTGATGAGTGAAGGCCACCGGTCCATAGATGGAGAGAGGCAATACAGGCTTGGGTTCTGGGACTCTTATGGGGGAGGCTCAGAGCTGGGCAGGTCCTAATGCAGGTGGTTAAGGGTGGGGTTGGTAGGAGGGAGTGGTGAGCCTTTCTCAGAAAGGCCCTTGGGTGGAAAAACAAAACTTCTTCCTTAAAATGGCAGCTGTCACTTAAGATGGCCATCCAGATGCTAAGCAAGGACCTTATATCACCCCCACACACACTTTTTGTTTTGTCTTGTTTTTATTGGCCCCTTAGGGAACAGGGACGTAAGTCAATCTTCTGTAACTACTTCCTGCTGGGAAGGGGCAGCATTTGAATCCCTCATTAGCAACATGGGATGTCATTGGAACAATGACAGAGGTTGAGTGGTGGTGGAATGCTGTCCCCCGGTGCCCCAATTTTTAGTGAGGGATTGGTTTTCTGCATCCTTCAGCAGAGGAGAGATGTGGTTTCCAAAGTCCAAGGTCCTGTTGGAGTTATTTTATCTTGTCCTTTACTAAAACCAGATTGACATAAAAATAGCATTCCTCCCGTAGGTATAGACAAAGTCCGCCTTTTTCAGCCTTAAGGAGACCAAGGCCCCCCTGGATTCTGCAGAACCACAGCAGCTAAAGAATCCAGCTGGGGTTGTATGGTTAGTATGGTTTGAGCCAGTTGCTGTGAGTCTCCTTGAATTTGCAATGATAGTAGTCCCCCTGGGAGGGGAGTGCAGAACAAGGGAGGAGGGCAGAAATGAAGAAGGGAAGGATGGTTCTCATGGTTCTGCAGCATCCTCGTGGTCCTCAGAGACCGAAGGAAGACTGGGGGTTCCAGCCTTGGAGAAACGCAGCTTGAGAGGGCCTGTGGGTGGAGAAAACCATTTTAAATGGGAGTTATGAACCCCAAATGGGATGCCCTCGAGGTGGGCAGCCAAGGAAGTGGTAACAATGACCCAAGGGTCCAGTCCATTTTGCAGACAGATGAGAGGAAAAAGAGAGAGGCCTGTTGCGGGGGGGGGGGTTTAAAATGTATATGAGGGGAGAAGGAAAGCATAGCCCCCCAACTTTGTGAGGATGTCCCTTCCCATAAGGGGAACAGGACACTGTGGAATGACCAAAAAGGGAATGAGTAAAAATTAGCCAAAAGCGTAAACAAGGCTAGGTGTCTGTAAGGGTTGGTAGCAGGCCCCCAGAACTCCCTGAGGACTGACTATGTAGCCCAGTGTCCAGGAGAAAGGAGACAGGCCACCTGAAATGCACAGAGTTACCCAGAGTTCCCACAGAGTGATGGTAGTGGTCAGGTGGTGGGTACCTGGGCCTCGTCAGTCCTCTGCAGCCAGTCCTAAGAGTTGGGAAGGGGAACCAGGAGGGCCGGATGGCCAGGGGCCACTACAGTCTAAGGGACAGTCAATGTATGATATCTCTTTCCATTTTCCCAAACGCTCACAATAGTTGAAAAGATCCCTGATAGTATTGGGATGTAGAGTGCCATTAAGCAGCCATTTAGAGTCATTATTCAAAGGATATTGAGGCCAGATCTGATTGCAAATGGATAAGTTTTGGGGGTTTTAAGTCCCGGATGAGAGAGAGAGAGAGAGAGAGAGACCCTAGGTTAGCCAGGAGGCAGCCTCGGGGACTATAGGAGAGAATGGAGGAGGAACTGCCCATAGTGAGATGTAGGAAGTGAGTTCAGAGGTGGGGTGTTCCCAAGTCTCTAGTATCACCTGGCCTAGAGGACAGTTATGCTCAGGGGGTCGTCACCATTGCTGGGTAAGCGTTGGGGACAGGAGTCCATAGAGGTACTTGGGCACCTGGCGGGGATTATGTAGGGGCAGAAGCCATAGAGATTAACCCAAGGACGAGAGGTCTCACCAGGAACAACTCCCAATCACCCTCAGTGGTTTTTCTCAACACCCAGGACCCAAATAAACGGCCACTTATAGACCCTGGTTCACAGTAGGGACCATCCGTAGCTGTGAAAGCTATGGCTGGGCGTGCCCCTGACCACATGGTAACCCTGGGAGTGCCAGATCACTTCCTGGGACCCATAGGTCATTTAGGTGGACCAGAGACAGGGGTTTTACCTGAAATGTCTGGTGGTGGGTGCAGAGAGGGAGTTCGGCAGAAGGGAGGGCCTGGTCCCATGATGGAATGTGGATCAGGGCCCTGGGGACACTCAGTGACCCTCGAAGAAGGGAGCAGGCACATCAGGGAATCCAAACCTGGCCTCAGCACCAAAATGAAGGGAAAGTGAGAGAAATGAAAGACAGAGACCAGGCAGAGTTTATTTGTCGGGGCTGAAAAATAAAGGCCATCTCTCTATAGGAGAGAGAGGCAACACAGGCTTGGGTTCTGGGACTTTCATGGGGCAGGTTTAGGAATCAGAGATGGGCGGGTCCTAATGCAGGCAGTTAAGGGTGGGGTTGGTGTGAGGGAGTGGTGAGTCTTTCTCAGAATTGCCCTTGGGCAGGAAAGGAAAACTTTTTCCTTAAAATGGCAGCTGTCACTTAAGATGGCTATCCAGATGCTAAGCAAGGACCTTATATTTACAATGTCCCAGGGACTTTGACTTATTTTATTTTGCTTGGTTCTCACAATAACCCTGTCAAAGAGGAATGATTATCTTCAGTTTCTCGTAAATTCTCAGAAAAGTTACCTGTTCAATGTCATGTAACCAGGAAGTAGAGGGTCTGGATTTGACCGTAGGCCACTTCATTTAAGAAATCTGTCTTGACAAGTGTGGTAGTGCATGCCTGTAATCCCAGCAACTCAGGAGGCTGAGGCAGGAGGATCACAAGCTTGAGGCCATCCTCAGCAATTTAGCAAGGCCCTAAACAACTTATCCAGACCCTGTCTCTAAATAAAAACTAAAAAGGGCTGGGGATGTGTCACGGGCAATCACTGAGGGCCTGTTTAGGATTTTAGACCATGAGTGTAACAAGACAACCTTCTCAGAAAGGGGTGGAGACTCCAGTGGTTAGGTCAGGCAAGGATAAGTAGAAGCAACATGTTCTGCCAGTATTTGAGGTCTAACCTCTGCTCTTTCTCAAATCCACCAAGCACCATGGCTAAGTGGCCCCTGGGTTCAATCACCAGGAACTATTTCTTATCTGTATTATATTATCTGTATCCTCTCAGTCCAGATAAGGAAGATATGAAGCTAAGAGATACCATCTTACAGTTTCAGTGAACCCCAGCCTGGAAGAGAAAGAGGCTCACAAAGAATTACAGTATAATGCAGAATATTGAGTTAAAATTAAAGTTAGCACTAAGAACAAAGAATAGACCTATCTTCAGGGGTGGGATCCTGAAAGAATTCTTAAGTGAGACACCTCCAGAGAGGCGTCACCTTGCTGTGAAGTCCCAGCCTAAACCTCAGATCTTTCAACCCCATACAACGAATCTTGGAGAAAACCTGAGGGTTTACTACCAAGAAACCCAGATGCAAGCGCAGAAGAAAGAAGAGAGAGAGAAGCTGTTGGATACGCTCCCTCATAGGGACAGTCCCTGGATCTTCATTGCAGAGAGAGGGAGAAAAGAAAGACCACCACCCTGTGCAAGTGTTTTAGAGTGGCCACGCCCCCTGGTGCCAGTCACCCAATCACAATGTGGATACTAATGAATCTGATTAGGGCCCGCTCTGCTCTGAAGGTTGGGGGGTCACAGGGCAAATAACAAAACTGGGAAAAACTTTCCATCCCCTAAAGTACCCAAGAAATGGAAATGAAAGAGGTTCTGTTGTTTGGGAAACGAGAAATTCAATCTCACAAATTGGGAAAAGGTGGAGACTAGGAATTGGAGGCAGCATCAATCGATGAATGGATTAAGAAAGTGTGGAGTTTCACTCAGCCGTGAAGAAAAATGAAATTAGGGCGTATGCAGGAAAATGGATAGAGCTGGAGAACATCGTGCTAAGTGAAATAAGCCAGGCTCAGAAAGTCAAGGGTGGAATGTTCTCCATCACAGGCAAAAGCTGAAGCCCAGTAAGAGGGCGTGGGGTTGGGGGGAGAGTGGGTCAGGTTTCCTAAGGGATACAGGGAACCTCAGTGGAGTAGAAGATGGAGGGGAAGGGAGAAGGGACGGAAAGGGGGAGGAAATTCAGAATGAATTTGATAGAATGACACTATGTGCATGTAGAAATATATGACAGTGGGTTTTACCTTTATGTATATCTGTAAAGCACCAATTAAAAATATTAAATGAGTGGGAGGTATGCCAGTGGGGTAGAAGAAATGAAATGGGGGGGAAGGGAGGGGAGGGGGAAAGGAGGGGAGGGGGAGGGGGAGGCGGGGAGGGGAGGGGAGGGGAAGGGGAGGGGGAGGCGGAAGGGGGGAGGGGAGGAGAGGTGGAAGGGGAGGGAGGGGGAGGGAAGGGGGAGGGAGGGGGAGGGAAGGGAGGAGGGAAGGGAGGCAGAAGGGGAGGGAGGGGGAGGGAAGGGGGAGGGGGAGGAGGGAAGGGAGGAGGGAGGGGAGGCAGAAGGGGAGGGAGGGGGAGGGAAGGGAGGAGGGAGGGGAGGCAGAAGGGGAGGGAGGGGGAGGGAAGGGGGAGGGAGGGAAGGAGGAGGGAAGGGGGAGGGTAAGGGGAGGGAGGGGAGGGTAAGGGGAGGGAGGGGAGGGAGGGGAGGGGGGAGGGGGGGAAGAGCCAAGGAGGGCCTTAGGACTGAAATGGAGTAAAATAAAGTCCATGCATGTATGACTGAACCTAACTCTTATGTTCAACTATAATGCACCAGTAAAAGAAAAGAAAAAAATTGGGGGGCAGGAGACCAAGTTTCAGCAGTCAAGTTTGCCGGGGAAGCTCACGGAGCTTCCTGAGCCACTTCTTGGGCTGAGACAAGGCCCTGTGCCTGGTGCAGGTCTGACACGAATCTTGCTCCTGTGACTGCAGCCTCACGGGGCTTTCTGACTGGAGGGACCCTCCGGATCATGAAGGGAAGAGGGAGAGAATGGAGCCGGGCACTCCCTCCCCAGGTCCCTCGCCAGCCCCAGCTGAAACTGAGCCCGGCCGCTGTGATCTCCTTGCTTGGTTTATTCCTTACCCACAAGGTCTCCCCAGTCTACACAACAGAAAGTGGATTCTGGAGCCAAACTGCTCATTTTTCCAACTCCATCACTTGCTGGAGAGACCACAGGAACTTTCATAACCTCCTTGGGTCTCTGTGTCCTCATTTGTAAAAAGGGAATTATTTCAGTTCGTTTTTTTTCTGTATCCTCAATAAAACACTCCCCGCTAGAGTGGCTTAAAACAACGCTGTTGATTATTTTCCCATTCCCCTCACAGCCTCTTATATGTAGTTTTGTATAACAATGAGGATCTGGTTCTAGGTTGAAAATTTATGCTGAGCTTCTCTGGGCAGTGGAGTCAATTGCTAGTTGTTTGGCTGGCCATCAACAAAAACAACTGTCGGGCAGGCTGGCCTGGGCTTGGTGACCAAGAGTGGCAAGAAAGCAGAGCCCCAGCCCACAAGCACATTCCATGTCTCTGCTCACACCATGTCCATTTGTCCATCAACCAAAACAGCCATCTGGCCTTGCCCAGAGTCACTGTTGGAGAACATCACCAAAGAGAATGAATAAAGAGCAAATATACAAAGAGTATAAGACAATCAAAGAGTGTTATTACTGAACCCAACCCAGGACAACCAGGGGTATTACAGAATATTTGGAAGGAATAAATAATATAATCACAAAGAAAAAATAAGCACAGTTTCTGATATGCAGTGAAGACTCAATCAATGTTATTCTACCATCGTGGTAGGTAAGAAGACGGCTCCAGTTTCCAAATATAAGGAATTCTTCCATTCCCCTACATAATAGCCAACAGCTTAAGAGAAATGTTTTCTTCTCCTTTTTAACACCCTCTAATCCTTCCCATGGTAGGAGATATAATTTATTTATCAAGTTGATTTGCTTCTTTTCTTTAATGCAGGGGTTCTTGATGTTGTGATCTGAAAAAGGAGGACTATAATCCCTGCTTGTCCCTTGAGCTCACTGAAACAACATATGTGAGTACATTTTGCAAAGTGTCAATCATGACACAAAGTGAGGGATAGCACATTCAGGCAGCATGGCCTTAATAATTCTAGCTGCTCTTGATTGACCACTTACTGTGATCAGGAACTTTACATGCTTCATTTTATTTTATCTTCCTGCTCCTCTTGACTAAAATATGTCTTCCTCTTACGTAAGAGGTGATGGAGCCTCAGAGAGTTTAAGTAATTTATCCAAGGTCACACAGGTGACAAAAGGCTGAACCAAGCTTCAAATCAATACTGCTACTGTCCTAATGCCCCTGGGGATATTAGGTAATATCTGGAGACATGCTGGGTTGTCACATCTGGAATGGGGGTGATGCTACTGCCATCTAATGGGTAGAGTTCAGGGATGATTCTAAAGAGCCTGCAGTGGGGCTGGGGTTGTGGTTCAGTGGTAAAGCGCTTGCCTTGCCCTGGGTTCAATCCTCAGCACCACATATAAATAAATAAAAAATAAAGTCATTGTGTCCAACTACAACTAAAAAAAATATATATATACATTAAAAAAAAAGAGTCTGCATTCCCCAATGAAAAGCTTCCTGATCCAACATGTCAATCATGCTGAAGTTAAAACCCCTTCTAATTAGTAGTAGGATGCAGTCTAGCACAATGGATTAGTTAGTAGTCTCCTAAGCTATAATACTTCACTCACTAGCCATGTTACACTGGGCAAGTCCTTTTAACATCCCCATTCTTCTGGGAGCTACCCACACTCAAGGCTAGGGTATTGCATAAGTGTGTAACTCTCTGATATAAGTGTGTACTTGTTTGCCACACCTCAAGGGCACAGCTAGTCAGTAGATGATGTAGGATTTAAATTAACATAGCTCTAGCATCTAGGGTCTTAATGACTACAGTACTTGTGACATACTGCTGTGATATTGTAGCAATAATAGCATCTTTAATTCTATTTACTGAGTCTCTATATGCATAAGTTACCCACTGGTAAAATATTGCTGTGTAACAAACTATTTTGAAACTTGGAGGCATTCACAAATATTTATATTTCACATGTCAAAAAAAAAAGGAATCTAGCTCCTCACCTGTGAAATAGGGTTAATGATAATCCCTCCTCCTAAGATTATCATGAAGGTGAAATAAGTTACTACGAAAAGGGCTTGGCATTGAACAAGAGCTTAATAAAGACTTCCCATCACTGTATTTAAAAGCCACCCACACTGTCATCCCTCTTTCCAGCCCATTCTCTGTGCAAACTGTCCCAACCCTGTTCATCTTTTAGGCTCATGGTGATTTTAAAACTCTAAAGCCAGACAGCTTAGGTTTCCTCATCTGGCTCTTGACCGATAATTTGACAGCTCAGGTGGTCAAGATAAAATGAGATGCATTTTCTCATTTAATCCTTAAAACAACCCTAATGAATTGGCACAATTATTTCACTGATAAGGCCTTGGAGGATTCATTCCTTTGCCATGAGGTAGAGAGGGAGGATTTGACCCATCCTCTCAAGTTGGTGTCTGCCCCCTCTCAAGATGCTGCCCACTCTCGGATCCATCAAAAATGGACTTAGAAGGTCACCATCCACCCTTCCTCCCACAAAGAGAGTATGTTTGTGAGCAAAAGTTAAATACCAGCTCTGCCACTAGGTAGTATCCATGACCTCTCTGAGCTGTCATAGATTCAAAGATCCTGACTTTGTTGATTGTTGGTATCAGATACAGTATTTAAAGACACTCAATATAAAGGAGATGTGGGCCCTCTTTTTGGAAGCAGAGATCTCCTTAGAATGCCTTAGAAAACCCACATGTGAACCTGCACTCCTTGGCTTTGAACAATGAATACACCAAGGGTCTTTTTGCAATCCTTGAAATCCCTCCCTCTCTGAGCATGACCTTGCTCACTTATGGGGGTTTACGGAGCAAGGTTGATGGCCAAGTTATGTATCTGCAAAATGCCGTATGGATACCTATAGAACCATTCCAGCCGTTCAGCCAGCTCTGGGTCACAGCACATAAACGTGAGGGTTGAGGAAAGGTCATTTAATAGGGCCATTGTCCTCTCAGCCTCGCTGGTTCAATAACTTTCTCAGCATTTTGCAGAAACTAATATTCCCCAGATTGCTGTCTGCACTGCACTTCTTCAGAGGTTGTGACTTCTGAGCTGTTTCGTGGAGGCTGCTGGTGAACCTCGCTTATTCCTGCCATCTTCCCCAGGAGCCTCTAAATTCTTGCCGGTTCTCTTGTCACCGTGCTGGTGTAGATGACGCACTGCTCTCAAGGTGAGAATTCCTAGGCAGGAATGAGTCCTGGTGGGTGACTGGAGAAATTACTAAAAGTTATCTTTGCAAGGACTTTCTCATTTGCAAGATGGGAAGCTTATAATATCAATGTCAAGGGCTAATTTGAGAATAAAATTGGTCAAGTTCATTAAAAGAGCTTTAGAATGTGCATAATTTTTTTTTTATTTCTTACCTAGGAATTACCTTTGGTATGATTTTGTTCAGCCTCTCCGATGTCCCAAAATCTGATAAAGGATCTACCTGCATTGTTTTACCTGGTCCTCATCCTAAGACAAAGGACCCTTTTAAAAGGTAAGCAGAGGCTTCCAGAGTTTAAATCATTTCCCCAAGACAGCAAATTCAGAACCAAGTCTATCATTATCAAAATTCCAGCTCTTACACAATGGTGTGGTCTCTGGCTTTTTCCAAAAGAAAGAAGAGAGAAAAAAAAAACAGCAAGAAACCAAAGTTATTAAGACAATTGTTAGTATTAAGTCAATCTTAGTATTAAGACAATTGTTCTTTATATTGAAGTTCAGAAAAATGATAGTGAGACAGATAGCTAATGTGTACAGACTGATAAATTGCAAAACTATTTATAATCCTCACAACAACCCCCCCTTTGACACATGGAAGAGTCAAGGCTCAGGAGTCCAGAGATCCAGTCAATCAAAGAAACAAGACTTGGACCCAAGTATCCTGGGACCCACTTCTACCCTCTTTCCACTCTTGTTGTATTTGAAGTTTGGAACAGCCATTTATTAGCTGTGTGATAACTGGAGAGTCAGTTACTTACCCTCTCTGAAGCTCAATAACCTCATAGGTAAAAGGAAGGCATATTTTAACTAAGATGCTCATGAAGAGTTAAAAAATGATGCTTGAAAAGTTCCTAAACACATCAAGCACTCAACAAATAGTAGCTGGAACTATTATATCACCCAGCCTCAATAGACTAACACCTCACTTTGTATCATGCTTAACAATGTGTTAACAATTATTTCAGTAACCTTAGAAAGCAATCAGGGATTGCCTTTTTCATATTATCACACTGAGATGGTGGAGAATAATAATACTTGCTCAAAATCACACATGTAGTCAGGAAAGGATTTGGGGTTTTGGTTTCCAATGAAGAATAATTTCCATTGCTCTATATAACGTGTTAAATGCAATATATACCATGTATTTATTTATTTATTCAACATCTATAACGTCATTCCTCAGGTTTGAAAATGAAAGTTGAGTTCAGTTTTCATTTAGGGGTGATCACCTTTCCAGGTAGAAAACCAACTAATTAGATAACTGAAGAGACATGCTCCCTCAGTAGCATGAATACAGTGTGTTAATCTCACAGATACTTATTGAGCATCTATTGTATGCCGAGAAATCTGCTAAGATTTTAGAGAAACAGCAGACTGAGGCCTTTTTTTTTTATCTAGAGAAGTCTCCAGATGCAATGCAGGATTACACAGGCCACCATATAGGTGCTACGAGACAAAAAGTAAGCCATCAGACTCACTGAGAGGGGCCAGGAGACATCCGTGAAAAACCATGCCTGAGTTGAGACATGAATGATAAGCAGGTGTTAGAGCCAGGCAGCTGTTGTTACAGGCAGAGCAAAGCATGCACAGGGGAGGAGCGCGGTGCATGGGAGAGAGAGAAGGAATCCTTACAAAGCTGAATCACACAAAGGGAAGAAGCCGAAAGTCAGGCTAGAGAGGGAGGAAAAGGGACATTTCAGACTTGCTTTAGAGCTCCCTGCCATGGAGTTCTGACTTTCTCTGAAATTCCATGGAGAATCACTAGGAGGTTTTCAAAAACAGGAGGGGAAAAAAAAAAAACAGGTTATCAATGAACTTACTGATATTTTTGGAAATGTCGCCAAGGCTGGCCTAAGGATGGATAGACTGGAGGAACGGCAAGATGACAAAAAAAAAAAAAAAATAGACCTATTGTGGCGTCAGTTGCACAACCCAGGCGAGAGGTGGTGGGTGGCAGTGAGGACAGAGAAAACCAAACCAAACCAAAGCACAGACCCACCTTAAAAGACTTTTAAGGTGGAGTATATGCATATCACTGGGCAAGTCAGTGAGACTGGTCACCTTCTCATCTCCATTACTTTCCTAGTGTTTTCACTGGGCAAATGAATAGAGCCCAGCCCTGCCTGATCTGACCTAGAATTTAGAGAGCCACCAGAGATAGGTATTGGGGGTCAACTCAAGGATCCTGCAAAAAAGGTCAATTTTGACTACCGAGCATCTTTCCCAGAAACACAGAGACAAATCTCCTATCAGAGAGGCCAGTGAAAAAACATACAATGGGCAGCCAGGTCTCACCTACCAGGATGACAGCTGACACATCAGCACTGTTGAAGCAACAGGGCCAATAATGGCCAACCGCAGACTCCTGAGTCTGAAAGTGTCTAAATTGGACTCCTGACAGCTTCAAACTCAAGAGGCAGAGCCTGCATCTCAAACAGAAGAGGGAGAATTGTCTAAATGCTTCGATTCTTGTAATTGAAGCAATTTCACATCATTTTACATGCCAGCTTCCTGACAGGATAACCAGTTTGAGCTGAGTGTGGGAATTCAATTATGTATCTTCTGTCTGCATCTTTGAAAGAAAACAACCCAACCGGCCTGTCAAATATCCTACATGTTTGCCTGTTGGAAATTGCTATCTCCTCCTGACATAGGAAATGTCTCTGCAGAAGAGAAACCTATTTTATTTCACACAGGCTAGCATAACCCTATTACAAAACTTGACAAAGAAAACATAGAAAAAGAAAACTACAGACCAATTCCCGCTATGAATATAAATACAAAGTTCCTAAATAAAATATAAGCGTTATGAAATATAGCAGTGTAACACCAGAGGCTTTTACATTAAAAATTAAAACAAAACAAGCATGCCCACCATGAGCCTAATTATTTAACATTGCTCTGGCCAATGCAATAAGACAAGAAACATAAATAAATAAATGGTATAATTATTGAAAAGGAAGTGGCAGCATTTCTCATTTGCATATATGGTCACCTACTTGAAAAATTCAAGCAAATCAACTGAAAAAGAAAATATTAGCTTAAGACTTCGTTGGTCTCTCCCCTAGAATTTAATATAAAAGAAAATCAGAGAGTCAAAGATTCATAATAGAAGAAGACTCATCCCAGCATAATTTTCATTACTGAAAACACATAAATATCTAACAATAAGGATATAATCAAACATATTGCTTCAGATCCAGAAGATGAAATACGGAACCTTGAAAATGTATATTTTAAAAATATTTAATAACATGGAGAAACGCTTACACCTCATCAGAATAAAAACAAAATACAAACCTAATTATAGGTCCATTATTTTTTATTTGCATAGAAAATATCCTGGGAGGAATACAAAAGTGGTAATACAATTATCACTAGGTGGGGATTTTTCAAATTTTTAGAAAATATATATGAATCCGTTTTATAAATTACAGTTTGAATATGCCATAAAATACACTATAAAATGCATAGAACTGGACCAGTATCGAAGATGCTTGTCAATATGTTTCTGACATTAAGTAGAAGAGTTTTCCATTATAACCTGGCACTTTGAAATGAGATATTGTTATCCTTTGAAGACATAGGCTACCACACAATGCTAGCAACCAGCTACATCAGAGTTTGGGCGGAGCTGACTTTCCTGACAAAGACTCGATCTTTGAACCTTATGAAATGACAAAGCCTTTTTTTTTTTTTTTTTTTTTTGCTTTCTTGGTCCCAGTTGAAGCCCAAAATGTCACCCAACTCCATGTTTGCCATATTCTTGCATCTCCAAAACCACAGAGTACAACCCCATCTGAGATGCAACTTCTAGATCAGATTATCCTCTTAGCTGAACCAGCTAAGGACCTTCCCCTGAGACATCCACCAACTTCAGGGTCCTAGATTTACATGGGATCTCCTTAACCAGGTTCCTTACCTGAATTTCCCCTTTAAGTAGACCATAGCAGTGTCCACCTGGACACCAACCTAATAGAGCCATACCGTGGGGAGGTCCAGAGTTGCTCAATTCAGGCAGAATATTTCAGCTACTGAAGGTGGCCTAGAGTCGGAAGACCCTGGGGATTTATTGAGCCAAATAATTTTAGGGAGACCTGGATCAAATCCAAAAAAATACCAGGTGTGAATTCCCAGCTCCAAAAGTAGAACCAACCCACAAACTAGAGAGAAAATCTAGGATCTGAAAGAGTTAGAAGTTTTGTAAAAAAAAAAAAGTCCAGACAAAGGTGCAAAATCTTTGGAAATAACCAGGAGAGGACTCCACTTCTGTGAATGGCTGGGGACATGTCATGACACATTAAACCAAGGGACACAGGATCACAAGCTCCAAGGCATGTAGAGTCCAGGAAGTCATCTGAGAGTGTAGTAGGCCAGGTGGAGAGTACATGCCTCATGCAAGGAGGACAGCCACTACTGACCCCCCTCTGATGGTTTCCATGTGACAGTGTTGACCCACTGGTACCAGATCTGTTGATTATTTTAAAACAGAAAAGGAAAGAAATTTCCTAGGAATCCAAATTTTTGTGTGAAGTCCCCATTTTTAAATGTTGCCAACTTGCATTTTGAATGCTTTGTTAGGTCAAACAAAACACATTTGCGGGCTGAAATTTTTCCGTGGGCAACAATTCATGACTTCTAATGAAGTGTTATAAAGTCTAAAGAGAGTGGAAAAGTTGATTTCGGGAAGAGCGACCCATCCCCAATAATCCCTAAGTGGGAGACTTTCCTTTGTAGGGGTGTGAGAAAGAAGGTATTATGCTTTCTTCTAACTTTCCTACCCCCAGGTAAGGGCAAAGGGGAAACTGTCACCCAATAACCCTGAGCCCCACCTATTTCTCCCGGACCTTGGAGTCTGGTCAGTTTCCACACTTTGAACATGCATACCCTCAGGAGACCCGCTGTGAAGCTGGACGGCTCAGGGTAGGGGCCTTAGCTGCTTCACTGCTGGTCTGAGAAGGTCCAGAGGGACCATAATAATGATCACAGAAATCCCAAAGCCAACATCACTTCCAAGGTCCCCTCCACTGACCGCTAATCTGCTGGCTGAGCTCTAATTGATAATTGTCTATTATTATGGACCTCCAGCGTGATTGTGTCAAGATGAACCCCACTATTGCAACACAGAGCATTGATGGGTGGGGTGCTTTTTTTTTTTTTTTTGGTCTCATGAATTCAAAATAATTAAATCCATGGACACAAGGGTGAGAGCAAAGCAGAAGGATTTATTAGAGTCACACACAAAAAAAGCAGAGCCCCCTCCAAAGGGAGGGGTCCTGAGGAAGGGCTGCCCATGGGTGTCTGTAGTCTAAGGGTTTTTATGGATGTGAGCTGTCCCTCCAGGTAATGGGTGGGGTACCAGATTCAGAAAGAAGCCAATCAACTCACTCTTTTGTCTTCTTCAACAAATCTGGGGAGAGTCATTTTCAAGCCTTTAGGAACATAAGGGTGGGGGTGAGGGTTTGCTGGCCCAAGAGGAACTGCGTTAGAGAAGAGTTTGTGGTTGGCTGTTGCTAGGCGTGGGACAGGCGTGACTCAGGAAGAGCTGTTGTGGCAATGAGAGGGTGGCCCAATGTCTCCTTCCAGGATGGCAAGATCTCATTCCTCCCTTCCTCCTTCTCCAAGGCCCTTGTTCTAGCTGCCTATGAGTCATTGACCTCCCTGAATCATGCCCTCATAAGATCATATCACACACACACACACACACACACACACACACACACACACACACCTACCTCCAGGGAGCATAAGCAATTCCATGTCAGACAGACAGGTGGGTAGAATACCTCACTGAGAACTAGGGTTGGTCGGTTTCCCCTACTCAGCCCAGCTCTCCCCATCCACACCTCCCGGTTCATGCTGTATGGTTTATCTCAAAGGCCTCTGGTACTTCCTTGGAATCGTAAGCAGAAAAAAACACATGTCTGGATGTTGTTGGCCTGAGTGCCTATTATCACAGGGAAAAAAAATGCATGATTTTTATCCAAGAGCCTTTTCAAAAGGGAGAAACAGGTTTTGGTCTTAGATGACATTCTAAGAAAGGAATGAGTCAAAAGGGGCAGGACTCTTGGCTAGAAGAGATTATTTTGCTTGGGGGATGTTGGAATTTTAGGTTTCAAAGGACAACCAACTTGTAGACATTGCACTACCCTATACACTGAAGTCTCAGAATAGCATCAATTAACACAGCAAACTAACGTCCAGCAGAACCTCAGAGGGTTATATTGGCAAAGTGTTAGGTCCCGTGACCGGAAGACTGGTGAAATCCTGGAGCATATCTGAACCCGAGGAAAATTACCAGGTATCTTTCCTAACTACCAGAATCATAGATTTCCCCAGCCTCCTGCCCATTCCACCTCTGCCCAAAACAGCACCATATCTACCCCCAAAAAATCATGGGAGTGGTCAAGAGGAAGTTCACAAACGTTAACCTTTGACATAAAGAGTTTAAATCTTATCCTATGGCATTCTAAAAGGCCACTTAATGTTCTTTCATTAATTCTAAATGGTCATTAATTCTGAATGGCCACATTTGATCCAATCCCATGGCACCCTATGGCAAGCCTCAGCTATCCCAAAGCCTTGATTTTATCTATTAGATTGGAGGAAGCTGGAATCTCCCCCATATTTTCTATTTTTTGTGCATAGTCTCCCTTAGCCTGTTCTTTAACCATTGATGTTCCGTCCTTGTCTCCTTGGGCAATTTTATTCATTCTTCATCTATGAGTAAGGTTAAAAAAAAACTCACAGAAATGAAGAGGAGTGAAACCCTTGGATCAGTTTCTCTGTCCTACTATATAAAGATGGGACGAAGAAGGAGAGTACACAGCCATGCACGGGCACTTTAAGGTACACTGACCCCATCCACAAATAAGCCTGAGCCTAACTCTGACCACCCAGATTATTCCATCCAGGAAAGAAGTAAGGAGGGCCATTGGACGGGAAATGGACAACAGATCCGGGTCGGTAAGATAACAAGAGGCTGACAACTTAAAAGAAGTGCATCAAGGGTGCCGCATAAAACAGTGACAGATATCGTTACTTTCCAAAAAGTCCCCCCACCCTTCCCTTCTCTTCCTTGGGGTGGCCCTGACATGGCTTCCTCTTTCCCTCCTTCTTTCCTCAAATGCAGACATGATGCACCAGGAGGTGACCTTGGTGACAAAAGCCGCATTACCGGAATGGCTTATATTTACCAAAAAATGATAAACAGAGCCGGTACCATCCCGAAGATGTCTTTCGAGACAAGATTCCATCTCCGGACTTCTCGTACACGGGAAAGAAATTTTTCTTTTAAAAAAAATCAGTTTTATTTTAGTTCCCTGATCTGTGCAGCCAAACCTAATCCTGATAGAGAAATTGTATCAAGTGTATGTTCGATTCAGCTATCCATGTCCCTAATGCAATGGTAACCCTTTAAGCAGTTGATTTCTAAATAAATCCTCCAGGAAGATGCATAATAGGTGGAACTAATGTCTGCGGCTGAAAGAAACTATCATAGACACATCCCGTTTAGACCTATCTCTCCCGTGGATACTAAGTCCATTGGAAAAGAGGATTGGCATAGGGAAAACTGTTGGCTGCAAGCAAAGTGAAGGGTGGACTTGCTTTGGTGAGTAGAAGAGAAGGAATAAGGCATTTGACATTGTCGGAGAGAGGAAACTCGCTCTGCATATACAGCGGCTCTTCTGTTTCTCTCCTGGAAGCTTTGATGGTATGGGCTCTGAGAAAAGATTAGAGAAGAAAAGACAGATCGTGAAAGTGTCAAGGATCTGCTTACGGAGCAAGAAATTTGAGTCAGTGAGAGGCAGCGGGGCGGCGGGGAATCTCAGTAGTGTGCTCAAAACTGAGAACGACCCAGAAAAAAAAATCCTGAGACGTGCACTGATGAAGGCTTTGGGGAGACTCTGGTGACATCCTGCCTGTTTGGTGGAAATCGGAGATAGTCCTGGGAGTCCTGGATTCCAAGTCAGGACACACAGTGAATGACTCAGTCTGTTTCTCTCTGGAGGAGTTGCACTATTCAGATCCAAAGGAGATAGCCCACCACCACCACTTGATGGGAATATGCCTAAATTACAGGAACCAAACTGGTAGAAGAGCAAAGAACATTTCCTTTTTTATTTTTCTTAAACTGCTCTTGGTTAATGTATGTGGAAAACAGTGCAACTTGGCAACTAATGTCCACCAGATAATGATGCTCATTCTGTTCAAAGTTATGCTTACACATTGTGGTTACATGTATGATGAGGTTACAGCTTGTGAGGAGCTTTTAAACACAGCATCTTGGCCCATTGACGCAGCATACTTATGTTTTCAGGGAAAGTTAGAAAACCAAGATTCAGGTGGCACATGCCTATAATCCCAGCCACTCAGGAGACTGAAGCAGGAGGATCATGAGTTCAAAGCCAACCTCAGCAAGTTAGCAAGACCTAAGAAACTTGGCAAGACTCTGTCTCTAAATAAAAAATTTTAAAAGGGCTGGGGATGTGGCTCAGTGGTGAAGCACTCCTGGGTTCAACCCCCTGTACCAAAAAGAAAAAGAAAACAGACTCAGATTAGATGATAAATTAAAATACTACGTAAAATGAGTACATCTAAGGGTCTCAAGTTTCCTGACATATTATTTGATGCTCATTGCTACTAATCTGTGCTAACTCAAGAGTAAATGTGGAGGATTTTGATTTTATGTTTCTTTGATCAGGAATCGGTTTTGCTCCAAAGTATTCTACAGGGATAAGCCGGGGAAGACACTAAACCCCATCAAAGGTGGCTCTCTGGGACATTAGTAATAACAAAGCACAGGCTTCATTATTGACAGATTAGCATTGTCTGAGAAGTGAAAGTCATATTCTCCACACTATCGCTGATTGAATCTCCCCTGCAGGAATAAGTCCATAATATTGGTTAAATCCTCAGACTATCATCCTTTTTCTTTTAGCCAGTTAGTGTAAGATTATTATTTTTGTAAAAATGAGAAATGTCTTTTCCATCGCTGCTCACAGGGAAACTACTGAAATTTCTACTCATTTCAAAACCATTTGTCTATTTCTTTTAACCCTCATCCAAGTCAAGTGTGTCATGAATCCTGACAGCTGAAAGTGAATCTCAGAAGGATTGACCGCCAACATTAGATTCAGAGCAAGGTTTTATGCATCAGAATCACACTTATAAAGCATTTTCATGTGTCTTATGTAATTTTGTCCCTACAAAAATCCAACACTGCCGTCTGTAGCAATATCCTCATTTTGTACCTAAGAAGACAGACACTGAGAGAGTTCAATGTCTTGCTCGAAACGCAAAGTGGTGGCGCCGGAAATTAAACCCAGGATTTTCCCCTTTATTCCAAAGCTGCAAGCTGTTTCTATAAGACCACATGAATTCAAAACTTCTACATGGTCTCTGAATAAAATATAAAATCAAAAATAAAGCAGACACCTGACCCACGATGAAGAAAAAAAAGAGGGAATGATTTTTATTTTTGACTTGCTCCTTGTGATGGTTCATTGTTTTGTTTCAACTTGTCTGGGCTGCAAAGTGTTGTTGCCCATTGCGTTGGTAAAATATTTCCGGTGTGTTTCTGAGGGTGTTTGTGGAAGAGGTTAGCATTTGAATTGGCAGACTGGGTAAAGATGCCCTCATCATCTAACTCACTGAGGGTCCGTATAGAACAAACAGGAAGAGGAATGCGCCTCCACCACTCTCTGAACTAGGACATCCATCATCTGCCCTCAGACATCAGAGTTTCTACCACCAGCCTTCCTGCTTCTGCAACTTGCAGAAAATAGATCCATAATTATGTTAGCCCGTTTCCATTATAAATATCTCATCTATTTACCTGCCTCTCCATCTGTCCTGTGGGTTCTGTTTCATTGAAGAACCCCACTATACCCATGTTATATAAACTATTTCAGTGACTCAGCAAAGACACTTGGGATGGGGATCCTCTTATTCTTTTAGAGCCCATCTGAGTAACTGAATGACCATCAGTAATGGCCAAGGTCTATTAAACTAACTCAGCATAGGAAGGGGTAAGCCTTCCCGCAAACCACCTGTGACAAAATGATTCTGGAAGTATAGAATACTCTGGAAATAGGTGGTAATATGGGTCCAAAGAATCCAAAACCGTTCATACCAAAATTTCTGGGTTAATAATGAGCAGCCTGATTTGAAAAAAAAAAAATTGAAAACTCAAAATGTACCACAAACTAGCTTTGCCAATTAAGTTAATATCACTGTAAGGAAAAATGATGTTTTACTCGGCTTTTTCACCACCATAACCAAAAGAAATGATGAAACAATTTTAGGAGGAAAAGTTTACTTGGCACTCAGGGTTTCAGAGGTCCTAGTCCACAGATGGCCAACTCCATTGCTGTGGACCTAAGGTGAAGCAGAATCGTGGCAGGAGGGAGTGGCAGAGGAAAGCCATTCAGGACCTGACAATCAGGACACAGAGAGAGCTCCACTCACAAAGGACAAAATATAAATCCCAAAGGCATGCCCCTGGTGATCCACCTCCTCCCAGCCACACTCTACCTGCCTACAGTTACCACCCAGTTAATTCACATTGGTGGATTAATCCACCAATTAGGTTACCACTCCCATCATCCAATCATTTCACCTCTGAGCATTCTTGCATTGTCTCACACATGAGCATTCAGGGGACCCCCCCTTATATCCAAATCATAACCATCAGCCAATAGACTCATAAATCTGGGTTTAAAAAAAAAACAAAGGTGAGAGATCAACTGTCCTAAGCTGACAATAGAATCTCTGAACCTTAATTGACAATGGAAAGAGGAAGTTTGGAAGGAAGGAGAAGGTCACTGACAGAGAGTTGAGAAGACAAAGCACTGAGTTATTATATACTGCAAGCAAAGGGTTAAACCTGGAGAATACTTACACTAGTCATAAGGATTCTAAAAATATGAATAGTAAATCTGATGGACATGAAAGTTCATCCTCAGCAGATTCATACTTATTTTATACCTTATGATGATGAATTGTACCTTGGAAAGTTTGTTTATAAGAAATTCCCCTGAGATATCATGATTCAAGGGCTGTTATTGTCTTACAAATGTAAACCCCTAAATCCAGAATTTATGCACAGGTTTATCTTGAGGACTTTTTTGTGGTGATGTTTATTATGTGAAAGCAAGTTTATTTACCCTCAAGTTGAAATAACATGTACCAGCGTTATAATAATCAACTCACTCTCTATGACCACATTACTTTAATTTTCAAAATCACTTGATTTAAGGGGCTTGACTTGACTTAGGAATCAGAAAGCTTCAAGACTCATTGTGTTTATTTTCTCCCAGTAGATCTACTGGTAAAGAAAAAGAGACAAAAAGAGAGATCCTAGCAGATCCAGAAAAACTAGGTGAATTCACACCTAATAATAAGAGCTATAGAATATTTCTGAAAAAGATTTACTACAGTTATCAGAAGAAAACTTTGGAAAATATTCAGCCACTTGAAAGTGGCCAGGAAGGCAGAGTTGGGGGCTATATAAACACCTCAAGGGTCGCTGGACAGGCAGCGGGTAGTTTAGCAAAGCATAAGCAAAATATGTCAATCTTTGAAAACCTTCAGATAAAAACCAATCAGACATATTTGCTACATCACTTTGACACCAGTTCAAACCACTATATTATAACTAAGGTAAACTTCAGCTACCTGAAGAGACACTCTGATGACATAAAGACCCATATGTGTATAATAATATGTCAAAATACATTCTACTATCATGTATAACTGATTAGAACACATAAAAATTAAGCAGTAAGTCACCAATTTTTTATTTTTTCAATGGGGAAATTACTACAGGGATTCTCAGGTGTGTGTTAATTAAGCAACTTGCATTTATTTGGTTATGGTAGAAGTGACCATGTAGATATCTAATGGCGTTCACCATCTTATCCCCCATTTATTGGCTCCCATCTGAGCACTCAACCCAAGTTGTGTCCATAGGAATCTTCCTTATTGGAAATGAGAAATAAAACTAAATCTCCCCTGATGATCATTCTCTAAATGGAAGAGAGAATGTGGGCAGTAATTATTGCCCATCTCATACTTGTTATCCATTACAGTGTAAAATGTTAGCACAAAACTTAATGAATTGAGCAATAAATGTATTATCTCAGTTTCTTGAGATTGAGAATTCAGAAGGGGCTTAGCTTATAGTTCTGGCTCAGGGTCTTTCATGAGGTTGCATTCAAGAGCTGAGTGGGGCCTACCATCATCTGAGGGGGCCAAACCATCCACTTCCAAGATGGCTCCCTCACATGGCTGTTGGTGGGAGGCTTCAGTTCCTCACCACATAGACCTCTCCCAAGGGGTGACTGAACCCACACGACGTGGCTTCCACCACTACAAAGGGCCCAAGAAAGAAAGCGGGAAGGAACTTTTATGTTCTCACCTCTGATGTCATCTATTACCCCTCTGTCACATTCTATTCACTGACTAGTAGGTCATCAAACCTTGTCTACACTCTACGGGAGGAAGATTAGGCTCCATCTTGTGAAGAAAGACTTGCCACAGACTTTGAGGACATATCTTTAAAACCATCACCAAAGCAAAGACACAGAAACAGAAACGGATAAAAGAGAGGGTTTCTCAACTCTGGTTCATTTCTGGTTTCCAGAGGTTCGACGTTCTTGGTATTTTGTAAAATATAACTCTGTTCTTAAAAATGTGGATTTTTGCTGGGCAAGGTGGCACATGCCTGTAATCCCATGAGCTCAGGAGGCTGAGGCAGGAGGATTGTGAGTTCAAAGCCAGACTCAGTAAAAGCAAGGTGCTAAGCAACTCAGTGAGACCCTGTCTCTAAATAAAAAACCAAACAAAATAGGACTGAGGATGTAGCTCGGTGGTCGAGTGCCCCTGAGATCAATCCCCAGTACCTCCTCCCCAAAAAAATAGATTTTTTTTCCTTAAGTTGTCTTTCCTTAAGTCAGTCTCTCTCTCTCTCTCTCTCTCTCTCTCTCTCTCTCTCTCTCTCTCTCTCTCTCTCTCCCCCTCCCTCCCTCCACACCCCTCCTTATATGGGGATTGAACTCAGGAGCACTGTACCACTGAGCTACATCTCCAAACCCCACCCCCTTTTCTTGGGACAGGGTCTTTTTATGTTGCTGAGCATCACACTAAGTTGCCGAGGCTGGCCTCAAGCTTAGGATCCTCCTCCCTCCATCTCCTGAGTACCTGGGACTACAGGTGTGCGTCACCATACCCAACTTTGAGGTTTCTTTTGGTTACCTCCCGACCCATGCGTCTTAATTCTAGATGAATTCTTCGAACAAAAACCTTTGGCTTTTCTGATGATTCTACTTCAGCCCTTTGCTTACTGACATAGAGACCCAGGCACTGATTTTTACACTGGATACCCCAGTATAAAATCTACCAAAAATGTGCGAGAATCCTATGTGTTCTTTTACTACTCCCTGCCCTGTTCTGGATCCTACCGAGTGCAATAAGAAAAGAGAAGATAAAACCAGAAGTAGGGATGGTAAGGCGTCCTGAACACATTTGACCCGGGAACAGGATTTCTAATAAGGGCATCTCCCTGCAAGTTTGAGTTCAAAGTGAAGGAAAGGCGAGTCTTTGTTACTAAAGTCAATTTTATGTCTTCTTCTTTTTTTTTATTTTTTAAACATTTATTTTTTAGTTTTAGGTGGATACAATATCTTTATTTTCATATGGTGCTGAGGATCGAACCCAGGACCTCACAGGTGCTAGGCGAGCGCTCTGCCACTTGAGCCACAACCGCAGCCCCACTAAAGTCAATTTTAAAAAGCAATGTCTAATGAACGGCCTTAGTCATATCTTATGTTAGTCACCTTTTCGTCACAGAGACAAAAACACCTGACAAGAACAATTTAGAGGAGAAAAGGTTTATTTGGGGCTCACAGTTGCAGAGGATTCGCTCCATGGTTGGCCAACTCCATGGCCCGGGGCCAGTGATGAGGCAGAACATCATGGCTCAGGGGCCAGGTAGAGGAAAGGTACTCAGTTCATAGAAACCAGAAGCAGAGAGGGGGAGAGAGAAAGAGAGAGAGATGAAGGGCCACGGACAGTTAGTCCAGGCCCCACCCCAGGGCCTACTTCTACCAGCCACACCCCACCTACCTCCTGTTGTCACTCAGTAGTCTATTAATTCATCAGATGGGTGAGTCCACCAACGAGGTTACAGCTCTCATAATCTGATCACTTCACCTCTGAGCATTCCCACCTTGCCTAAGACTTGACCTCCTCATGAGGACATTTTAAAATTCAAACCACAACATATGGTAAATTGTTCTTCTTCACCGGGCTCTGACTGCCTGACAGTGCTTCATACAAAAATATTACCAACCGACGCGGAAGCTTCCAAACCCAACCAAAACTATTACAGGAGCAGTGAGTGGCGGCCAGGTCACTGGTATAAAAGCAAACCCTCCCCAGGTTACTAACTCACCCAAAGGTCATGGGTTCTGTGGTGATTGACAGAGGAAACTGGCAGTGAGGCTCTGTCCATCTGTGCTGTGCTGTCCAGAGCGAAGGTATGTTCCTGGTGGATGTAAGGACTTGGGCCACTGTTAAGGTCCAGTTTGGAATGAGATGGAAAGATATGTCTACGCTTTTCCAAAGTCATTGAGAAATATACTCAAGGGAGAAGAAAAGGAAAGGAATTAAAATTTATGGCTGGCACCGTGTGAGGGACTTCTGTAATCCCCACAAATCTACAAAGCATGTATTTGTGGTGGACACTGGAAAGCCCTACCCAGACCCCTGTTCAAACCAGTGCACCCCAGGTGCTGGGAAGCTCACAGCTGGACCTCTCACTGGAATCTACCCTGGGTTACAGGAATTACGTCACCCGGTGTTAGTGTGACATTGTCTCCCCGAGAATGGTGTATGACCAGTGTCGTCAGGACCTGGCTTCAGAGGCTCAGGTCCTCTCCTCCAGTTGGAGAGACGTTCAAAGAGCCAGGCTACCTGTCCAAGCTTCATGGCTGGTCAGTGCATCTCTCTGTCAGTCCTGCGGTTCTTGTGTTCTTGCCAATCTATGTCCCCCAGTAAGCCCCTGCCACCCTCCAGCTCAGCATTGGTTGCCAAGAAGCCAATCCAAAGCAGTACTGTTATCTCCAATATCCAGATGACAACACTGAGCTTCAGAGAGCTTTCCGAGACATCTGGGGGTCCCATAGTTGATGGTGGGGCTCTGACTTGAACCTAGGACTGTCTCCTTCCAAAGGCTCGTGGTTTCTCTGCCAATCATACATTCAGTATCTTTTTTTTTTTCCATTTTCCAATCTCCTTCATACCTAGTAGGGCATCCTGAGGACTAGACCTGAGAATTCTTGCCACTGTCCTGCCCTCCTTATGACAGGTCGGTACACACTTGCCTTGTCAATGAGCCTCCCTGTGTCTAGACCACGTTGAGTCTCCCTCGGGGGCGGGGGAATGGATGAAATCGATTTGTCACTTGGAGGTCTTGCATGAGAATCTGCCTGACCTCGCTGTGGCCACCCCCACCTTCTCAGTTCACTAGGACACAGGCCTCAAAATCCTCCCAGGAGGACCAAAGCAAACCTCTGACCGTGTTCTCCACTGCAGGAAGTTATCTCTGGGTACCGCAGGAAGGCTCAGAGGGAGGACTAGACATAAACAGAGGAGGCAGATGCTTGAAAACCAATGTCCATGTCCACATCTTCCAGCTCAGCCACTCAGGCTGTGGGCCTTGGGAATCAGAACTGGGGGTGTCTGGGGAGCCATAGACACATTGAGAGTTCCATCTCCAGGCTTCCAATTTCTAACCCAGCGGCGAGCCAAGTGATTTATTAGACTGACCTCATGGATCTATATCAGACAAATCTCACCTTCACATTAGGATCAACAACCCCAGAAATTGCTTTACTATTAGAGAAAAAAATAGAGAGAGAGATACTTTTTATAGCTGCCATTGTGAACCTCATCCAACCAATGACTTAGGAAAAAAAAAAAAGTTTTCTATATAGAAGATGGAAAGAGATTCTCTTGGCTGGGCTTATCTCCATTTTAAAGTCTATTAATTCTTTCCATATATTTTTATTTTAAAGTTACCAAAGCCGTGATACCAATGATATAATTTGTCAGACGATATGAAAGAAATATAAGATAATAACTAAAATTTTTGACTTTTAATTCTCTTCCAAATCCGCCTCTCTGCGATGTTATCACTAATAACCTTTCAGAGCAGGTTCTTTGAGATTCGTCTCCACGCTTTCTCAAGCATGCACACGTACAGACACACAAACTTGGAGGTCTACACACATGCACACACACCCCGGTGCACACCAACACACGTGCATAGTTGTGAGATGAATGTGATTCTATTTTGCAGGTTTTTCAGTATCTTCTGTTATTGGAAATGATACATGGAGTCCCCATCTGACCTATGCAACCCAATGTCAAGTTGTTTATCAACAGTGACAATCGTGCTGGTGATGATACTAGAAGCACACAGTGTTCCAACTGCTTCCTATTAACACAAATGCGCGTCCTAGGTTTTCAGACGAGGAAACTAAAGCTCCTAGAGATGTCATTAAACTTGCCCAGGCCCATAGTGAGTAGCAGGGTCCCGTGGTTTGACCCCGGATCCTTGCCCTTCTGGAGTGGGGCACACCTGCCTGTCAATCACATCAGGAAACTGGGAGAAGATGCTCTTCATGCTCCTAAGACAGGAGAGCAACTTGCTGCAAAAGTCCGTCCCCATATCCTAAGACCCCCAGATGTCCGTTTCAAGGAATCAGAAGCCGGAACCCCTGCTGGTTCTCCCTGGATGGGTGGGGGCGCCGTGGCCACGTGCTGCAAGAGGAAGGGTCTGAGCCTTGGTCTCGGGGGTAAGGGCCGAGAAGAGGATCCCGGGGACTCTGTTTATTGCAGTCCTTAAAGACAAGCACACGACACTGGATTGTGTCATGATGGAAAGAGGAGTAAAACATAAGAAAAATTTAAAGCTAAAAACACATGGTCATTTAACAGATGGCAGGTGGGTGACGGAGGATGGGTAAGCAAATGAACAAACCAGTGAGACACACAGGTGAGCCAGTGAAGCCGGCTCTGTCCTCCAAATGAGCCCCTAGCCTGACGCTGAACTACGGCTCGTCCCCCACCCCAGGTCCAGACGCTCTTCCAATTACAGAACCCTCGTTTTCCTGACTGGGGGATCTGATGGGTACCAACATAGGGCTCTTGAGCCCTAAGACCCAAAGGTCACTTTCCAATTAATCAGGTCTCTGTTTCTTTCTTATTTATTTATTTATTTATTTAGGTACCAAGGATTGAACCCAGGGGTACTTAACCACTGAACCACATCCCCAACCCTTTTCTATATTTTATTTTGAGATAGGGTCTCGCTAACTTGCTTAGGGCCCTCACTAAGTTGCTGAGGCTGGCTTTGAACTCACAATCCTCCTGCCTCAGCCTCCTGAGCCACTTGGGATTATAGGTGTGCGCCACCACGCCCAGCTTCATACACTCTTTTCACCGCTGAGTACTATTCCCCTGTACAACTGTACCACCGTTGATTTACATTTATTCTTTTTTAATGACTGCAACATATCCCACAGTGGGTAGAGAAACCTGCCTTTATCTTGAAGCACATTCAAGCTGCTTTCCAATTTTTTTTCTCCCCAAAGAAATAAGGTTATAACAAACATCCTTGAAAATATATCTTCACTGAGATGCTCTTATTTACGTAAGCTGATTCCTAAATGCAGGGTTGCTAGGTGAGAAGTGTATGCAGTTTATTTTTAACAGATATTTAAATTTTTTGCCACTATTACTTGTTGTCACATTTCATATTCCCTACCAGCAATATATGAAAGTATCTTATTTCTAACATTTTTGTCAGCTTGAGATAGCTTCCCTTTTCGTTTTTTTTTTTTTCCAGTCTAATGGATTAAAAAAAAAAAAAGTTTCTCATTTTAGCTTTAATTTGCATTTTTCCCTGAGCATCCTTTCAGATGCCTGTGGCCATTTGGATACCCTGGTTGGTGAGGGGCCCATTCAGATCCTTTGCCCAATTATCTATGGGGTTATTTATCTGTTGCTTCTCGGTTTATGGGAAGACTTTGCATATTAGGAATATTAATAATTTTTTGGCTTATGTATTACTGAAATATCCCAAGTTTGACTTCTTGTTGTTTACGATTCAACTGATTCTTTTTTTCTTCTTTTTTATTTCTGGTTAACAAATACGGTATGTATTTAGGGTACACACCTTGACGTTTTGATCTGATTCTGTTTTCTGTCGATGCCTTGTTTGTAGTTGCTGTTCTAATAAAAGCCAGGTGTGCCTCTTGTCCTTGGTGAGTTCTGGGTTTAGGGTCTTGTTTGTTGGAAAGTCACCCCCTACCCAAGGTTTTAAGGTTTTAAAATAGTTTCCAATAGTCTTCTTCCCCGGTTTTGATTTTCCTTCCCAGGTGCAAACCCTGTGTTGACGGTTATCATTCCCACCACTAAGTCACTGATGAGGAGACCAAGGATGGGAAGGATTGTACCACATGCCCAAGGCTGTGCATCATGGCAACTGTGAACCGTGAACCCACACACAACCCACAGGTTGCTCCAGCACCCAACGCTCTCTCCATCCATCATCAGCTCACATCAGATGGCCAAAGGTCCTTATGGGATGTTGTCCTTGATCTTCCAGGCAGGCTAAGGGAAGCTAAACCTTTGTAAGTAACAAAAGCAAAGGAGCAAGAATAAGCTCTGCTGCCATTCAGAGATGCACACAGCATCCCCAAGACCCAGACCACAGCTCTGAACAGTCACAGCACCACAGTAACTGTACAGACCTGCGGAGTGGGAAGGGAGGCTGTTCACAACCCACCCAGCAGGAAATAGCACAAGCTGCAGAATCAGACACGGCCCTATGAGGACCGTGACTCTGCTCCTCTACTGTGTGATATAGGTCAGGTTACTTAACCTCCGAGTTCTAGCTCTGTCATAGGTAAAATGACAATCATAATATTTGGCTTTCGGAGATGCTGTCAGGATCTTCAAAGGAATATCTTTTATGATGCACGGCACATGGTAGGTGATTTTTAAATATACATTGCCTCCCCTCTAACGCACACAGTCAGCCAGGCCTGAGAGACAGCTGATCTTGAAACACATGCTTTGCACAAGGTTAAGGAAGCACAGCTCAAAACCCAACTGGACCTGTCGGCCCCATCTCTATATAAAGCCACGCTTCAGCATGACAACAGCTAAGGTTTACACAGCACCAGGTACCCGTGCCAATTTATCTCATCTTCACAACTCTATAATAGAGGAATGATTATTATTCACATTCACAGTTAAAGAAACTGAGTTACAGAAACTAACTCACTGGGGATCGTGAATCAGTCAACAGCAGAGCTGGGTTGGATCCGGGGGGTCTATATCTGCTTCTCTGTTCCCAGCTGCCCTGCATTATGCCTCAGCCGTACCACACCATGCGGCATCCGCTGCAGAGGCTCACAGCAGCTCAGGGTGGGAAGGAGGGTGCACTAGGGAAATCCAGCTGCTCAAGTGTCAGCAAAGGCGGAGGGCTGGGTCTGGACGTCTTCAGCAATCTGAGCAAAGATCATCCGTGGCCCAATTTCCTGCTGAGAGTTCAAAGTTTATTTCCAACCACCTCCAAGGCCTTTTCTTCCGAGAGCTTTCTATGGAATAGTCCCAGCACATCTGCCAGGGAATGCTGTATGCACATCCCAGAAATCAGCCCTGGCTAACACAATTTAAAAAAAAAAAAAAAGGAATTTATTGGAAGGGCTTATAGGGAGGCTTGGAGAAGTGAAGAAAACCCTGAACCACCAAAGGAATATGAATTGGAGCCACTCTGGGCAGCTGGGTGGTCAGAGCTAGTGGCCAGGGACTCTGGACCCCACCATGGAGATGAACCAATTCTAGCCATTTCCCATCCCATTTCACTCTCCTCGAGATTCCAAAAGGAGGGCATCTGAGTAGACCATCCCAGGGATTGGGCCCACCCTTGGGCCAGAGGAAGGAGAAGTACTGAGATGTCATGGATGTCCTTTATCTTTGTGACTCACTTGAGCTTGCTCACTATAACCTTATGAGACAGTTGCCGTTTCTCCACTCTCTTGTCGAACAACAAAGATGGAAGTCAGCAGGCAAATTCCCCACCACCCTTGCCTCTACTAAGATGATTCTGAGGCACGTCCAGGTGACTTCTGAAAGCCCCCAGCAGGAGCGGTCCTCACTGCACATAGTGTCAACTTAGTGCCAACTCCCTCATCCACATTCCCTGTGTTGGTACCTCTTCCTTTCCCGTTCTCCTATTCTCCTTTGCGATTCCAAAATCACATTCCAAAACAAAAAAGAAAATAAACAGAGCTGAAATCAGATTCTCCACTTAGAATCTACTTTGGAGGTTGCTGTGGTTTGAATATGGTTTTCTCTCCAAAGGTACAAGTGCTGGAAGATTGGTCCCCGGCACAACAGTATTGAAAGGGAGTTGGATCTTGGAGAAATCTTAATCCTAATCTTGGACTTTCAGCCTCTAAAACTGTAATCTTAAAAAAAAATTCTTTTCTCTATAAAGTACCCAGATTCAGATACTTTATTATAGCCACACAGAACAAAACTAAGACCCCCCCCCCACCATGGCAAATGAAGACAAATACCTTATTTGTCAGCCCCACCAATACAATGCCCAGTGGAAGAAGTTTTTTGTTTTGTTTTGTTTGCCAAGAGAAAAAGCAGGGTGAGGTTACCAAAAGGAAAGGAAAAAATATGTTGAGCAGAAAAGAAAAAGATTTCTCCCTCATCCATGAAAGTCTCAGCTTTCTCTGTATAGGCATCCCACTTTAGAATCATCGTCCCAAGCGTTCTCGGTCCGAGAAAGGCAAAGTGAATCAATTTCACTTTTAAATTCTCAAGACCAAGCTGAGACACTCAAAGTACAAGACTCTTTAATGCACAGGGAACGAGCCGTGGGGAGGTGCTAAACCAGGTGTGTTACTATTGCCATTGACAGCCAGGAGGGATGTATCTGTCCAGCTCACCCCATGAGGAGTACTCATCAAGTTCCCCATCACCATGCAGACCCTGGGTCACAGGCAGCCTGCCCTGGGTACCTAATAGCCTGGGAGAATGACTAGCCTAAAGGCCCCTCAAAGCACAGAATGCACATAGGAATTCATGCCAATGAGATGTCCATAAAGTCAGGACCCTGGGGATCAAATTCTGAGGTCCATAGGAATTTAGCAGGAGTCAGCCTGACTCCTCCCTGAATCTTCAATGCATAGAAACTTGAGCTGCTAGAGAGACCCCTGAAGAAGACTCAAATGTACCCCCAAAAGTGCTCAGAGCACCTGCAGCTTACCTCAACCATTTCTGGCCTATAGTATGCAGAAATAGGAGCACCCAAAGAGCTCTCAGACCAAAAACAAGTACGGTCTAGCAGCCCCCCCATGCCCATGGGTTCTGCATCTGCAGACTCCACCAACCACGGATTGAAACTACACAAGGGAAAAAATTCTAGAAAGTTCCAAAACACAAAACTTGAATTTGCTGCATGCCAAAGCCTATGCTGAATGTGCAGACGCACCCTGCTCTGGCCTCCCCAACTCCACAGATTCTCTGACTGTCTCCAGGGCTCATTGTTGGGCTAGCATCTCATTCATGGATTGTATCATTAAGCCCACCGTGGCTGGGTCCATGCTGAACATGCACAATTTTTTTATTCCTATCATTATTCCATAAAGAGTATAGAATCACAACTATTTTCATAGCATTTACATTGTATTAGGCATCACAAGGGACCTGAAGATGATTCAAAGTACCCAAGAGGATTGTACATAAGTTCTATGCAAATACTGTTGCCATCTTATATGAAGTGACTTGAGCACCTGCAGATTTGGGTATCCATGGGGGTCCTGGAAGCAATCTCCTGCAGACATCAAGGACTGCTGTACAAGCACTCTTCCTTTATTCAATAAACATGTTGATATTTGCATTATATTTGTATTAATTTCCTACTCACACATCTGTGGGTCAGCTGGTTGGGGCTGATGTAGGCCAGGATGGGCTCAGGCAGGCTGCGTTTCTTTGTATCCTGCAGTCCTGATGGAAATGCAGTGATCCAGTCCAAACACACAAACACATCCTGAGCCTTTCCTCCCACCAGGTCCACCAACATCCTAACAACAGTCAAGAGGAAGGAGGCCAGGACAAATGGGTGGATAATACTCTTAACGAGGGAGAAGGTGGGGCCAGTACTTCAGTCTCTCACAGCCTGAATCACTGGAGGAACAAAGGGAAGGAGCTTGTCACACACAGGGAACAGCAAGAGGAGACAGCCATGGGCACCAATCCAGCTGACAGGGGTCCACAGGGGCTTTCAGATTTTATAAAGGTCTCGTCCACACTCCCTACCCTGGTAACGACCCACTCCCACACAAAGTGAGGCTAAGCTACCCACGCCCAGCTACTGGATGAAAGGACCCGAGGGCTAACATGCTCTCTGTTTCCTTTCCTTCATTCTCGGATCACTGTCACACCTAGAATGACATTACTGGCCATCAAGAGAACTGTTTAAAGCAAGAGGTAGGGGGAGAAAGCAAGTCACAGGGAATTAGGATGACAAGAACACAGTTGCTACAGTGTAGACATTTATTCTGGAGTTTGCTAGAGATGAGAAATGAGTAAAAGGGAGATAACATAAGAAGAATGTCAAATTCTAACCTCAGGCATTTGCACACGCTTTTTCCTTGCATGTGCAAATGCCCTGGGATTTTTCCCATCCGATCTTCATGGAACTGACTCCTCCTTATCATTCAGCTCTCAAGTCACCCGGTCACCTCCTCAGAGAGACTTTCCCTGACACCTCCATCCCCAACTAAAGCATCCCTCTCCCAGCTCACATAACAACGTGGCACGTACTATTATCTTCATTGCATTTGTTCATACCTGTGGAGAGCCATTTTGCTGTGCTGCCTTATGTGGGTGTTGGCTTAGTTCTTGGACAATAACTCAGTGCTTTGTGGTCGGCCAGTTCCGGAGCGAGCCGATATGATAATGTACTGAGTGTTCTAAGAACCAGTAAAAGCTGGTAAGAACCAGTTGACCTGTACTTCCTGGCTCTGGGCGCCAGTGCTGAATTCCTTGCCTTATTGGCTGCTGCTGTGTTGCTATGCGCTTTTGTCCAATCACATGAGACTTAAGCCGCGGCTCTAGTATATTAGGGGTGGTCTTTTCGGGCTCAGGGTCCTTTCTCTCATCGAACCATAATGGAAGCTCCCAATAAAGCGTGCTAGAGAAGAATCCTGTTTGTTGTCGTCATTCCTGCCGGCGGGTAGACGCGACACATACCTACATTTTTTGTTTGTTTGTTTGTTTATGAGCTCACTTGCTCATCCTGTGTCCTGCTCATTCAACGAGTGGATGCAGGTTCCTTCGTTCTTTCTTCTCACTGCATCCCCAGGGGAGTATGGCAGTGGTCAAAGTAGTTGTTGGATAGATGAATGGATGGGTGGCTCCGTGGATGAATTTAGAAATACAGAAGAAGAGGGGGAAAGTTGCAATACTAGAAAAGAAGAATGTAGAAAGGAGAGGCAAGAGAGATAACAGAAAGCAAAAAAAGAAAAAAAAATGCAATCGCAAAATTAAGAGGAGCAAAAGGGGAAAAAAAAAATCAAGCACCAAAAAAAGAGAGAGAGAGAGAGAGAGAGAACTTCAGAGGGAATTGCACTGGAGAAGTTAAGATCCCCAGCTGCTGCCTTGATGCTTTGTGTCCCGTCAGGGGATTCCTGGTCCACAAGAGCCTTGGATCTCATTTGCATTCCTTTATCCATCAAAATCTGAGCAGGAGGCATTGAGTTGGAAACAGCTACACTCTTTGCATTCTTCCTCTGTGCTGGAAACAATCACAACAGTAGCTTGGAACTAACCCTGCAGGAAGAGAAAGGTCAAAAGACAATCTGTCTCTTGTAAATAAGTAATAATAAATTACCACATTTGAATAGACTCCGGGAATCCCTCAGTGATCTGCAAATGCCCCTCTGGATGAGGGCTCCTGTTGAGAGCCCAAGAGTCAGGGACCCTGACGTTCCTGCTATTTGCCTACACACCTACAGACACCCAATTCTGGCAAATTACTGCCTTTTCTCCGTTTATTCTTTTTCTCCTTCTGAAACTTCTATTGGAATTATAATTTGTAGGGTTTTTTTTCTCTTTTCTCCCAAAGATTATTACTCCCAAAATATTTCTGGAAGAGTTCATAGGACTGACTCTTTCAGTTCACTAATTTCTTCTTTAGCCATGTTCTTTCCGTTTCCAATTTATTCACTGACAACATGTATTTTTTGATGGCCCCAATTCTCCCAATGGTTCAGATTTTCTTATGATCATTTCATGTCCTCAGATCCTCTTTCTTTCAGGATATTTGTTTTTCTCATTTTGATTTTTTTAAAAAAAAAAAAAATCTGCCTAATCCATTAGCTCTACTTCTTATGGTGAGAATTGTTGAACTTGATGTTTTGTCAATGAACTCATATTTCTTTGGGACTTTTCCACACTGTGACTATAATGAATAAAGGAGAGAGCAGACGAGGTTGATAGGGAGACTATCCTAGTTTATAATTCTGTTATTTGGGCTGGATGGAGAGCTTTCCTCTGGAGATCCTGGTGCAACAATTTGGAGACACTGTTTCCTTTTTTGCTTCTAGGATATTGTGATATAATAGGAAATACATAGTTGGTCTTCCTCCCCAGTGTGAGGCACAGAACTCTTTTAAGTTGTTGGAATTTCCTCAGTCATGGAGGTAAGAGGAGAGTCTTTCTTTGTTCATAACAAGCTCCTCTCCACCGTAGCTGAGTTTATGCTAATGAGGGAGCCCCTAGGTAGCTTGATGAGCCCCTGGACAGCTTCAGGAGGGGACTGGTTGCCCAAGGAACCAAACAGGTGATTAGAGAGTTGGAGCTTCAACCTCACCTGCATCCCTCTAGACAAGGGAGTCAAGATTGAATTAATCTTCAGTGACTTAATCATCATGCCTACCTAATGGAACCTCCATAACAACCCTAGATGATAGGTTTCCGAGAGATTCCATGTTGGTGAGGTGCTGGGCAGGTGGCGTCCAGGGAGGACATGGTCTCTCCAAGCCCTTTTCCCCAGATACACACCTTCCATTTGACCGTTCCTGAGTTTGTACCTGGCACATGGAAGTAAAGTATTTTCCTGAGTTCTGTAGACCATTCTAGCAATTTATCCAACCTGAGGAGGGCATCATGGGAAACGTCAATGTCTAGCCAGTTAGTAAAAACCACGGGAGTTCCCAGAACTTGCATGGGCACATAAAGTGGAAGCAGTCTTGTGGCACCAAGTCGTTTCATTTGCACAATTAGACACGGACTCCAGAGAGATTGTGTCCACATTGAACTGAACTGTACATCCAGGGGGTGTCCAAAGCGTTGGAGAAAAATATCCACACATTTGGAGCATAAAAAATGGCTCAGCCTCTCTCCAAATCTTTTGGGAATGGAACGGTTCCAAGGCTGCAGACAATGCTCTTGTCCATGGGCTCCTTCCCTCTGTAGGTATTATCTAGGGAGCAACCAGCTGACTTGCAGTTCTTAAAAATCAGCTCATCGTCCCACTGAGCTCCATCCTACCTTACTATGAGTCCAGCTACAATAACCTAGAGAGCCCATCTCTGCGCCAGCCTATGTGCCATTCGGGGTACCTGGCTCTCTCTTTCCCTGTCAAGCACTTTGTCCTACTCCAAATGATTTCCAAGGTTTTAATGAGGTCCTAGGATCCACAAACCCCTCTCTCTTATGCTTAATTTTTCCAGGGAAAAGTCTTTCCTGATTTTCCACTTTGTCTAGCCTCTTCTTCATGCAGAGACTCTTATGTGTGCTAATGCTCACACACACATACACACACACACACTCAGCGCAGTGTAATATTTGGGATTCCATGTAACGCATCTGCAGGACAAATTTTCTCGAAATGCTGCAACAGTGGAATGCATATTTTAAATTTTGATAGAAATTGCTCAAGTGCCCCTCAAGACAACATATCAATTTGCACTGTCAATCTCAGTGCCCATCACCCTGCAGAAACTGTATACCTGGGCTATTACCAAAACATTCCGATATTTACAACAAAAATGTATAGAAAAAAACTATATTGTTCTTTCGATTTGCAATACTTCACTTATGAGGAAGACTGGATATCTTTTCTATGCACATGGTAGGTAGTATTCTTATCCTATTTTTAAAAAGAGGGCCTGACCTAACCATCTATCATCAAAGTGATTCGTGATTCAATAAGTAATTTGTGGAATATTCAGATTACAGGAAAAAAAATAACAGGATTAGCACAAGGTGATGCTCTATGCCAACTATAATATTTTAAATGTGAATTGAAACAGAAAATATGGTACCATTACTTTAACCTCATGCAACTGGCAAAGATGCAAAAATTTGAATCGTGCCCACGGTTGGCAAAGCCTCAGTTCTATTACTGATAGCATTTACACCAGAACTCAAATATAAGCAATGGCCTCTATTGTATGCTTTTACCCCAACCATGCTTTTTCTGCTTTTTTAATTTTTCTAGCTAATCTAAAAGTAGCACTAAGATCTCCTTCCATCACCTGTTTCCCTTAACTTCCTCAGAACTCTGGATGAGAAAAGAGACAGGAAGACCAAAAATCGACTGGATTTCCACTTGCCAATGTGTAGCATCCATCTGGCGCCCAAGAGATCACCTCGTGTTGTAATTTTGGTTCTTCTAAGAGTAGTGTTTGAGGACTTGGGTGCAGGGAGCTTATTTGGGAAGTAATCCCCAGAAACAAGTAGGCAGGAAAGGTGTAAGTGGCTAAAGAGTACTTTGAGCCGGGCGTGGTGGCACACACCTGTCATCCCAGCGGCTCAGGAGGCTGAGGCAGGAGGATCACCAGTTCAAAGCCAGCCTCAGCAATAGGGAGGCACTAAGAAAATCAGTGAGACCCTGTCTCTAAATAAAATCCAAAATAGGGCTGGGGATGGGGCTCAATGGTCAAGTGCCTCAGAGTTCAATCCTTGGTATACGCCACCCCCCCAAAAAAGAGAGTACTTTAAGCTGTATAATATCTGAGGCCATTGGGGTCTCAATAACACCGGTGACACTTGGAGGAATGGTCACCGCAGCTTTAGAAGTGTCTCTCTGAAGAGCTGGAGGCTGGGGTCTTTGTCCACTGATTCCCATCCTCTATCCACTCAGGGTCACCTGGGAGTTTGTGAACGTCCTACTCCTGCAGGTGATCCTGTGACTCTAGAAAAGACACAGAGACGTCAATGTGGGGTTAGGTAGCCTGGACTTGAGGTAGAATTTTCCATGGGAACCACCCTTCACAGTCGAAGCTGCAATTAGAAGTGACCCCAAGGCATGGTGCTGGGTGCACCAAATAGATCCACTCCAAAAAAGAAAAAGAAAAAAGAAATCCACGTATGTCCTTACACAGGCCCTCTGTTCTTGCAGCTGTGATAAAGGGGAGATGGTAGGGCAAATTCTTATCTTTTCCAGCACAGCTTCTTCTAAACTTGCTGGGGGGGTGGGGGCATTCCAACTCCTCAGATCATCAGCTCCCGCCCTGGGGACCCTTCTGGACCTCACCCCAGGCACCTCTACAGTGTTTCCCTGAGTTCCGTGTGCAGATTATCAAACCCAAGGAAGGGTCATGGGAACTTCTGACTTTAGCTGAGTCACACAGAAGCATGTGACTGGCATCTGAAGTTGGGGGGTGGAGGAGCTAGTCCTGTGGAGCTGAGCCCTTAAGCCTTTGGGTCTGACGCTAACCCCTGGTCATTAGTGTCAGAATTGAATTGAATTGTAGGACATCGAGTTGGTGTCCACAGAGAACAAGAGAATTGGTTGGTGTGAACCACTTACATACCCGTTATTAGAAATGTTAGAAATATATATATATATATATACTATGTGTATGTGTGTATGGTATATGTTAAAATTAGTGATTTTTCAACCAACACAAGAGGTTTTTATTGTTTTGGTTCCTGAGCAATACTCCTTGACCACCCCCTAGGATGAATCTTTTCTCATTTTTCTTCTTTAATTCTTTAATCTTCTTCTTTTTCTCCCTTTAATTCTTTTTAGATATATATATAAGAGTAGAGTATATTTTGTCATTATATATATGTGGCGTATAAATTCCTATTTGTTGCAGTTGTACGTGGATTTACCCTGGTCGTGTATTCATATATGAACGTAGGAAAGTGATGTCTGATTCATTCCACTGTCTTTCCTATTCCCATCCCTTCCCCCTTCCCTTCATTCCCCTTTGTCTAATCCAATGAACTTCTATCCTTCCCTCTCCCTCACCTTATTGTGTGCTAACATCCACATATCAGAGAGAACATTCATCCCTTGCTTTGGGGGGATTGGCTTATTTTACTTAGCACGATAGTCTCCAGTTCCACCCATTTACTGGCAAATGCCATAATTTCATTCTTCTTTATGGCTCAGTAATATTCCATCAAATATATATATATATATACCACATTTTATTTATCCATTCATCTGTTGAAGGGCACATATTTTGGTTCCATAGCTTAGCAATTATGGATTAAGCTACAATAACATTGGCTGTGTCACTGTCACATGCTGATTTTAAGTCCTTTGGGTATAGACTGAGGAGTGGGATAACGGAGTCAAATGGTGGTTCCATTCCAAGTTTAGGATGAATCTTTTCTTAACCTCAAGTCCTGAGTTGAGGGCACCAGTTGAAGTTCCTGCTGAAACTGCAAATATATAACTCACATATATTAAAACCACCTGCGACCAGAAAATAGGACACTAGAAGGTGCTGCGACTCAGGTTAAACGTCCCTTATGTCCATACATACTAAAGTCTTCCCATTGCCAAGGGCTTCCGCTTCCAGGAGCTGACCTTGGCATTGGGGACCTCATGGACAACGTGTGCTGCCGTTGTCCCTGGTCCTTGGTGGAGCTCTAAGGCTTCCCGGCCCACCCTCCATGTGTTGGAGACGCAGTGACTGTCACCTTCCACTCATGACCTTTCTCCCAGTACACATTCTAACAGATTTGAGCTACAGGTGCCGGCCTCCAGAGGAGGCTCAAGAGCAGATCAGTTGTCATTAGCTGAAATGGGAGGGCATCCCACGGCTCCTCTACACACCTAGACCCCAGGACCTACCTGATCCAAATCCCCCATCTAAAATGCAGGCTGGGACGCTGCAGCAAACACAGAAAAGCACATCTGGCTTTTGCAAGGAGATAGAAACGCCAACCCTTGTGGCTCTTGGGAGCAGACGGGACGGAGAGAGAAAGAGAGATACAGGGAAGGAGAGAAAGAGAAATGAGAAGGGAAAGACCAGAGATGGAGGGGGAGGGAAAGATGCAAGAGGAAGTAATCCAAGCCTCAGCCCATCCTCTCACGCTGCCCAGAGCCCAGTGGAACTAACACACCTGCTCCTCCGTCAAGCAAAGCAGGGAGCAGAGATGACAATGAGCTCACAACCAGCTCCTTATTCCTACAGACCTGAGCCTCTGCTGATGGGAATATCTCCTCCAAGTGTGAAAAGCCACTAGCATCCCCAGCATGAATTAAAGGTTCTACACACAGAGAACCAATACGTGGACTTTGGAACTAGAAAGAAATCCAGGTGTGAATTCTCCAGTATCTCCTCTCCCAAGTGATGACTGTTCCCCTCGTAGGAAAACCCAGGCCTACCTGGACATCTCCATCTGTACCCACCACTTCCCCCTAACTTTAAGCTCCCAAGGCTGCCTCTGAGAAAAAAAAAAATTATTTACCGCATGCAGAAATTTGTTGATGGTGGCCAAAACACTTGCATGCTAGGCACAGGTTTGGTGCCTCTGGGAATCCTGACCACAAAATGAGTTGATTTTAAATGCAGCTTGCAGGGAATACACCTATTTTTAGCAATTATCTTTGGAGTCGATAAAACAAGAGCTTCTGAAAATTAATGATTCTCACCAAGGTGTGGGTTTCTTTATATGCGGAGCTTATAAGATTAAAGAAAGCCAGGCAGATGGTATTAGAAAAGAGTGGTTTTTCCAAGGAGAGAATACAGAGAGGGAAGTGATATAGAAATAAAGAAAGAACGGTGGATACAAAATATGAAGACCAGACTCCATCCTGGGTGACCATGGGCAAACCACTTTCCCTCTCTGATTCTCAACATTGTCTCTCTTTTTTTGGTACCAGGGATTGAACCCAGGGATGCTTAACCACCAAACCACATCCCCAGCCCTTTTTTTTCATATTTTATTAAGAGACAGGGTCTCACTGAGTTGCTTAGGGCCTCACTTGCAATCCTCCTGCCTCAGCCTCCCAACCCTCTGGGATTAGAGGCATACGCCACGGCACCCAGCATCAAGACTGTCATAGTTCTAAATGTAGAAATGATGTCCTGAAAAACCGAGTTTCTTTAAATGTTAACCTCAGATTTTCACCCCCCCATAAGAAAATCCACCTATCCTGTCCTAAGAACATGCTTTACCATAAAAGGCTTATGAAATGAGGCATTCTAAGTACAGCTAGCCGGGGGTGAGAAGAAAAAAAGAAAAAGATAACTAAACTACTTTGGATAAGGAATGAACAGGAATCTCATGCCAGGTCAGCTATCAGAGAGAGGGAAGAAATTAAAAGAGAGAGAGAGAGAGAGAAACAGCTTTCAAACAGGGTAGGAACTGGAGCTGGGAAAAAGAGATGAATAATAAAGTCAGAATGGAGATGCTGGTTGTCACTTCTAGATGGAGCAGTGGAAAGCACCGGTGCAGTGTCCTTCAGTCCCCTACACTGAGATGGCTTCCTGGTCCCTGATAACCTACAAAAGGAGCATTGGACCCTGAAGGACCGTCTGGGGCTGACCCTCACCGTCCAGTGCTGACCCTCACCGTCCAGTGCTTAAGGCAGCCATAAATAAATGTTCCTTCCGGCCCTTCTGTGACACAAAGGGTGTTTGTTAAGGCATATGACCTGGTTTCTTCTGGATCTTCTTTCCTACTCTTGCCCAGGTCCCCTAAGGACTCCTAGGAAAAAGGTGGGTTTTCCACACCCGTGAGATCAAGCTTCATGCCAGCTCCACTCTGCTCTCGGCTACTCTGCTCTGCAACCCCCAGAGGGCAATGACTTCACCAGGTACCCCGCACCCTCTGCTCCCCGGACAGGTGCAGTCAAAGGGAGACAGCCCCAGAGCTCACAGGGTGGAACTCAATCCTGGCCCCAGCTGAACCCTGCATTGCTGCCTCCCCGGCTGGCTGGCTGGCTCTCTCCCACTTCCACTCACGGTCTTTCAGATTCTAGTAACACTCCTGCCCCCTCCCTCTCCTGCCTCTTCAGGCCTGAGGCTGGGGAGGGCTCCCTACCTGGCTCTTCCCTGATGGCTCCAACCCCATCGGCTTCTTCATCCTGCCCACAGCTCCCTAAATAGAGGACGTATTCCTCTCCTCCTGGGACTCATGTGGACAAGGCTGACACCAATTTCATTTCCATTTCAAATAACAAGATGAGCCCAGGATGCTGCAGGTCTTAGGAAGACCCAGGCAGTTAACATCTGGAATACAAATAATTACATCCCCCCCGAAAAAAAAATTGTCATGAAAGAGTCTGAAACACAGAAAAGAGGCTACACATATGGATCTGAATCTGAAAGAAATCAAGCTTTTGTTTCAATGAGACATCCTGACCTTTCACATCTGTCCACCGTACACGGGCTTCAAAGGAGCTGAGTGTCTTCAGTTGAATAAACCGATAAATCAAGGACACCTGGAGTACATCCTGACATAAAGCTCTTGTGGATTTCATCTATTTTTTTGGTACCAGGGATTGAACTCAAGGGCACTCAACCACTGAGCCCCATCCCCAGCTCTATTTGGTATTTTATTTAGAGACAGGGTCTCACTGAGTTGCTTAGTGCCTCGCTTTTGCTGAGGCTGGCTTTGAACTCGCGATCCTCCAGCCTCAGCCTCCTCAGCCACTGGGATTACAGGCGTGCACCATTGCGCCCAGAAAAAAAAATTGGTGTTTTTTTTTTGTGGTGCTGGGGATTGAACCCAGGGCCTTGTGCATGTGAGGCAAGCACTCTACCAACTGAGCTATATCCCCACCCCTCATCCTGGCTTTAAGAGGGAACTTGGAGTTTCACCAACCTCCTGGGGACATTCTATTAAAAGGCCTTCTAAACCAAGAAGGCAGGTGTCTATCAGGGACCCTCCCTCCTAGTGCCTGGAGAAGCTTCAACATGGAATCTGAAATTTCTTTCTTCTCTCACCTCCACCTGTCTCCCACACTGAGGCAGGTGCCCGCAGCATGAGCTGGCAGCCCCAAACAGGAGTGGCAAAGCCACAGCACCGGGATTTGACATCAGCACAGCAGACTCCAAATCCTGGTTGATGAGAAGACAGGAGAACAGAGGGTCTCACCAAGCGAACTGCAGAAGTGATACCCGATATGGACACAGCAACTGGATAAGTCATCCACAGAAACAGGGGACTCGGACACTTGCCAACAGGGACAATGTGTGCATCAGACACAAAGCAACTCCAGAGCACACTATTCAAAGAGATGACAATGTCAGTGGTGATCTGGAGCCAGGCAGGGGACTGCCTCCTTCACCCGGAAGCTCAAAGACAGATGCAGTTCCTTGCAAAACCTCGGGGCTTCCGGAATCCTGTTGGTGTCAAAGGTTATGGCTACCTGAGCCAGGCTTGTGATGGGTCAGATTCTCCTGCTCTCAAGTGCAGGATCCCAGCCCGTGCTTCAGGGGCTCAACTCCAGGGGACCCTCAAGGGAAGATTCTAAACCCTGTGGCTCCCGATGTGTCCAGACAGAAGGGAAATTCTTATCCTTACGGTGACTTTCTGATGGAACTTACAAATAGACAGATGGAGTGTGTGGGACGCCCCAGAGCCCTCATGGATCCCTGGACTCAGACTACGAACTAGCTATTGAGCACCCGGAGATAAAATAGGGACTAAGAGCATGGGCTGTGGGACAGTGGCTCTGTCACTTACCACCTGGATGATCTCTAGACAGGTCATTCCACTCCCGTGCCTCAGTTTCCCCATCTAGAGTAGAAATAATAACAACGCCTTCTTATGATTTCTTTTGTATATAAATAAATTCGTTTGTGTGGTGACTAAAACTATGAAGAACACATAATAATAAAAGCCATGTCAGTACTTGTTACTATTATTCTGATCTCCTCTACCCACAGGGTACTCACTCTCAAATGGTCAGAATGGAACATATCACTTCCGGCGACACACACCAAATTTCTGCTGGGCGTTGACAAGTTACTGATCTTGTAAATTGCCATTTGTCCGGGAACTAAAACCCCAGCTTGTACGCTCCCTCTCCTATTCCCACCTCCCCCACTAGTAACCAAATCCAGATCTTTCTGTCTTTGAAGCATCTGTACCTCTTCTTTCCTCCTCATACTCCTCTACTACGGCCTCAGTTCAAATCTTGAACTGGATCATTGAAAAAACTTGAGAATTCATTTCCCTGTCTTTCTTTCTCAATCCCCATCTCTATCCCTGCCCAACCCTTCACACGAGTGCCAGCTCCCTAAAATACAGAGCTGTTAGTCAGTTTAGGTTAGGCTGAGCTACATAACAAACATACCCCAAACCTCAGGGACTTGACACAGTAAAGGTTCATTTCTCACTTACATAACAATCCCCTGGGGTTGGGCAGCTCTTCTTTGTTGCTCTCCTCTAACTCAGGGACCCCATATTTTCAGTTATACCAGCTACAACCCCTGGCCTTTTAGACAATAGTATACCCTAGATCAGTTGTTCCCCAACCTTTGATCTCAGGATCCTTTTACAATCTTTTCTTTTTAAGACAGGGTCTCACTAAGTTGCTTGGGGACTTGCTAAGTTGCTGAGGCTGGCTTTTGAACTTGGTATCCTCCTGCCTTAGCCTCCGGAGCCCCTGGGATTATAGATATGCACACCATACCTGACCCTTCACATTCTTTAACAAAGTCGGCCTGCATCATGTGCAAGTACAAATATATAACAACAAATTCCACCATTATGTACAACTATAATGCACCAATAAAAATGTGGGGAAAAACAAAAAAGAAATGAAGTTATCTTTATTAAATTATCTTTTTTTAACAAAAAGAGTCTGTATGGGATATAACGGGCAAATGTAACCATGTAAGAAATTTTTTAAATATTTATTTGTTCATTTAAAAAATAATAACTAACTCATTACATGATAATACAGATAAAAATCTTTATGACTAAGAAAATGGATTGAAAATAGAATGTTTCCATCCAAGCCAAAAAGCATTTAGGGAGGAAAAGAGCGTTATCTTACATATTTCTGCAAATGTTTTTAACACATGACTTAATAGAAAAGATTTGGATTCTCTCATCCCTTCTACACTCAATTTGTTCTGATATGTTGCTTTGGTTGAAGTAAAGGAAGAAAATTCAACCTCACACAAATGGGTTATTAAAAGGGGAGAGTATTATAACAATGTGTTCAGGTGATTGTGAATATTCTTCTTTGAAGCTATACCAGACCTTGACACTCGCTTATGTTCCTAAAGGTTATTTGCAATTCAGAGGATGAAATCCTATCTGTGAAATTTTCATACTCTGATACCTTAAAATACAGGGGTCTATCTTAAGGGTTGATGGATGTTTTTCCTGCATGATTCATGAATCACTTGGAAAATACTGGGTCACTGAGTTAAGGTCCATTTTCCAAATATGACACATTTATTTATATAACATTTTAAAAATCACAGCAACTAATATCCCCAATTTCATCAAAAATGACTCTGAAATTTGGGACACTGTAAGTTCACAGCAGCAGAGAGAGGTTTTTCAAATTTTTCCCTAGAAGACAAACTTTATCATCTGCAACAAAGACTGCCATTTTCTTAAAGTGATAGCCTTTTCTATTCATTCTAAAAAAAAGTCCTCCAAACACCCATGTCTGAATAGCCAGTTTGACAATTTCAGCCTCCTTCTTTCATATTAAAATGTTACCTTTTTTTAATTTTTTAGTTGTAGTTGAGCACAATACTTTTATTTAATTTATTTATTTATTTTAATGTGGTGCTGAGGATCGAACCCAGGGCCTCACACGTAGTAAGCGAGTGCTCCACCACTGAGCCACAACCCCAGCCTTAATGTTACTTTTTTTTAAAGCAACTAGCCTATGGGATTGTAGCTCAGTGGTAGAGTGCTTGCTTAGCATGTGTGAGGCACTGGGTTCGATTCTCAGTTCCACATACAAATAAATAAGTAAAATAAAGTTCCATCGGGAGGCATGATAGCACATTTTGGAACATCTTTTTAATGCTGGGCTTTGCAAGTGTTTGGATGTTTTTTCTCAAGACAGCTATCATACCTTGCTCAGTAGCCAAAGTGCGGCACACATTCATTTTATCACACAGCATAATAAAAAAGACCATACTCAAGGCTTAGACTTGCAAAAATTATTAATTTTCACTGCTATATCAAGGACATTCATAAGCGAAACAGTCTGGTGCCACTGCCTTGATTCATGCTGAGCCAGTTTCATTATAAAATGATTTTAGTTTCATTTATAATTTGTTTTTTACCTTGCAGATGCACTTAAAGGGTCTCCATACTCTCAGAACCTCTGACCCAGCCTACTTTTACATTCCTGCTCAAAGTTGCTCCAGAAACTAGAGCCAGTCCATAATCCATAATGAAATGCAGAGATTGAGAGTGAGCAGTTGGACACTGTTAGAGAAATTTTGACAGAGTCATTATTAATATCAGCAGAACCTGATAATTTTTAAATACGTTCTCTCATATGCCTTTGCTTTTAAAAAAAAAATCATCTTCTAAACATTTATTTTTATTATATTTCACAAAATATCCACCTGTTATGATTTTGATCTGGAATGTTCTCCATAGGCTCACAGATTAAAGGCTTTAACCCTGTGGCAGCAATGTTTCAAGGTCAGCTTCTGGGAAGTGATTTGACCATGAGGGCACTGACCTCCTCCATCTATTGATGGATTTATAATAGGATGATATTGTTGGGAGGTGTTAGAAACTGTCGGAGAAGAGGCCAATTATTTTATTTTATCAGTTCAAAAAACTGGGTGACCTCTTTCTGGCCTCCATGGTTTCTGATTGGAAATACACTATCATTTAAATTATTTTAACTTATGTGTAGGACATCATTTTTCTCTGATCACTTTCAAATTTGTTTCTTTGTTGTTGTTGTTGTTGTTGTTGTTTAATTTTACTAAGAGGTGTCATGGCATGGATTTCTTTGGGTTTATCCTTTCAATATTTCATTGTATCTTCAATCTGTATGTTTTATTCTTTTGAGAAATGGGGGTATTCTCAGCCATTATTTCTCTCTTTTACTGCACATTTTGGCACTGTTCTCGTTCTGTGACTAACCACATAAATGTTAGTTTTAATACTTCTGCAGATCCCTGAGGATCTGTTCATCTCTCTCCATCTATTTTGTCTCTGTTCAAATTAGGCAATTTTCACTGCTCTATCTTCCAGTTCACTGATTCTTTCTTCGATTGCCTCTATTCTGCTGATAGTGCGTTCACTGAGCTTTTTATTTCGGTTGTTATTTTTCATTTCTATTATATCCACTGGGTTCTTCTTTGTGGCTTCGATTTCTTTGCCTTGGCTTTCCAATTCTTCATTCATCACAAATATGTTTTAGTTGCTGTTGAATCTTTTTTTCCACGGCCACCTTGAAGTCCTTGTCAGATAATTCTAACATCTCTGTCCCCTCGGGGTTGTCTTTTCCATACAGTTTGAAATGTACTCAGGTCTTGGCATGATGAGTGATTTTCAGTTGAAACCTAGACACGTTCGTAGTTATGAGACTTCAGATCTTATTTAAATCTGCTGCTTTATTGGAATTTTTCAAACGTATTTCTGGAGGTGAAAGAGGGCATGCCACCTCATTCTTGCCAGGTGGAGCTGGCAATGCAGGTTCCCTCCCTCTCAGTCTTCATTGACACCCTGGAACAGGTTTCCTTATTACTATTGAGAGTGAGAATTCCTGCTTCCCACATAGACCCCACCCATGTGTTGGTAAGAGTAGCTTTGTTCCACAGTTTAGCTATGTGAATTGATGTGGCTGCATCCCTGTAGTATGCTGATTTTAAGTCCTCTGGATATAAACCAAAGAGTGAGATAGCTGGGTCGAATGGTGATTCCACTTGAACATTGCTATTGGGGCTGTAAATTGGTGCAACCACTCTGAAAAGCAGTATAAAGATTCCTCAGAAAACTTGGAATGGAACCACCATTCCCTCCCTCCTCCCTCCTCCTTCCCCTCCCCCTCCCCCTCCTCCTTCCCCTCCCCCTCCCTCCTCTTCCCCCTCCCCTCCCTCCTCCCTCCCCCTTCTCCCCCTCCCTCTCCCCCCTCCTCCCCCTCCCCATCCCTCCCTCCTCCTCCCCCTCTCCCTCCCCCCCCTCTTCCTTTCCCTCTCCCTCCCCCTCCTCTTCCCCTCCCCTTCCCTCCCTCCTCTTCCCCTCCCCTTCCCTCCCTCCTCTTCCCCTCCCCTTCCCTCCCTCCTCTTCCCTCCCTCCTCTTCCCCTCCCCTTCCCTCCCTCCTCTTCCCCCTCCCCCTCCCTCCCTCCTCCTCCCCCTCCCCCTTTCCCCTCCCCCTCCCCCTCCCCCTCCCCCCTCCTCCTTCCCCTCCCCCTCCCCCTCCTCTTCCTCTCCCCTTCCCTCCCTCCTCTTCCCCCTCCCCCTCCCTCCCTCCTCCTCCCCCTCCCCCTTTCCCCTCCTCCTTCCCCTCCCCCTCCCCCCTCCTCCTTCCCCTCCCCCTCCCCCTCCTCTTCCCCTCCCCTTCCCCTCCCCTTCCCTCCCTCCTCCTCTCCTCCCCCTCCTCCTCCTGTTGTGCTTTTTAGGAAGAATAGGAAAAATTATATCTATTCCAAATTCTCAGAGGCACAAGACCCCAACCACTTTTTAGAAAACAAATGTTTAAGAAAAAATAGTCTCTCTTATCCTCCCTTCTCCCTACATCTGTTTCATGAATGTTTCCACAATAACTTTAGTTATCTGTGCTCACAGCCTGGAGTATATCCTTTCATTCTTTCTCCACACTCATTTAAACATTTACAAACACACACACACACACGGTTTTGTCATTGTTGTTACCAAAATTACACTACATAGATTCCTTTTGCAGCTTGTTTTGCTCTTTAATAATATAGAATGGGCATCCCTTGAGGTCAATGGTCATTGATCCAACTTGGCCTTTTTTATTAACTACTTAGTCTTCTATAACATGGAAATCCATGCTTATTTAAGTTGTCTTATTTTATCACCTTGACAATTTTATTTATTTATATATGATAGATTCATAAAAGGGGGACAGGGCTGGGGATACAGCTCAGTAATTAGAGTGCTTGCCTCGCATGCACAAGGCCTAGGTTTGATCTCCAGCACCACAAAAATAAATGAATAAAAGTGGGACAGATCAAGACAAATATGCATTTTTAAGCTGAATAACTATGGCAGAGTTCTGATCCTAAAAAGGCTCTGACAACCCACATTTCCACCAAGGATGTGTGAGAATTTCTTCTCGCATCCTGGCCAGCTCTAAGAATTTTCCTTCATTTTCAATGTTTGCCAGTCTTTGAAAAGTCAAGTTGTATCTCATTTTTTTATATTTATTTATTTTTATTTGTAGTTGGACACATATATTTTATTTATTTATTTATTTATTTTTCTGTGGTGCTGAGGATTGAACCCAGGGCCTCGCCTGTGCTAGGCAAGCACTGTACCGCTGAGCCACAACCCCAGCCCAGTTGTACCTCATTTTTAATTAATGTATATGAACTGGCTGCTTGGATGTTCTCACTCATACCTTTTTCCAGTTCTCTGTTGGGTGTCAGCATAGTGCTCCTCAGTTTGTGACAGCTCGTTGTAGCTTTTTTGATGTAGCTTCTCTGCCTAACTTCAACCAATCACCGGAGCATTGGGGGAACATTTTCCCTATCACACGTACTGTGTCGCACGGATCTTCTTTAACCATTCCTGTCTCTGCTAACGGCTGTGTTCCTGAAGGTGAGATCATCTGCCCGGCTCTCAGGCCCCAATGCTAACTAAGAATGTCTGCATAGTCAGTGCTCAAAGGATGCTTGAATCAAGCTGTTGACTTTCTATCTCAATAAACAAAGAGGTCCCTCCATGTCTCCCAGACCTGGTGCCATGGGTGATGCGTTAATTGCAGATGTTCCATCAAGTGTCAGTGTAACCTAGACAACTACGACTTGAAGTAAAGAGCATGGTTGAAATGACAGCACTCTCGTCCCCATGGCTGAGCCGCGGGCAGGAGAAAGGACAAGAAAATTGCAGCATCCACCGGATGCAGATGGAAAGGCTCGGCTGGTGCAGCCACTTGCGTGAGACATAAAGGAGCAGTTCCTTTGTGACTCCAGGGGACGATGGCTATTTTCGTGTTATGTGTCATTTGGGGCAGCAATCCGATATTACAGGTGGCTTGAAACTTTTGTGCCAAATGTTCTGCTGCGAGGAGAGGGAGTGGGATACAGGAGGAAGAAGTCGTTTCTCCACAGTCTTATGAAACCCAGTAGCCTCGCGGTCAGCCATTGTCACCAAAATAAAGCATGGCAGAGAATGCAGAGTTGAATGAAGGGTGGAAAGAAGACTAAGGCTGAGCCAAGGAAAAGAAATGGTGGGTAAATGCAGTGAGTAGACAGTTGTAACTGGGAAGCATCCAGAGATAGGAGAAAGGACCCAGTGTTCCAAGCTAGACAAATGTCACTTCTGACCTCACCTGTGTGGCTTCCTCACCCCACGGCGTTGAGACTGTTTGCAGCACCCTGCACTGAACACCTGCAGGCTCTGACCTCTCTGAGGCACTGTCACAGTCTCCCTGGGTCCCGTGCCACACCTGGCTGCTTTGGTGTGCTCGACCGGTGTTGCAGACACTTCAGATCTTCAGCAAGATCCACCCCTCGGTTCTCATGCATCCTTTACGCAGGAGGAAGAGCCTCGAGTTCCCTGGATTCCATTTCCACAGCTGATCCTTGCTTCTGAGACCTGGATGAGGTCGGAAGGGCCCAGCTGTCTACATCATCCTGCCAGTTCAGGGGGCATCTGGACATCCAAGGACATGCCCCCTTGACCTAATTAAATGTTCCCAGGGAGCAGGGTCTTGTTGTCCTCAAAGGGCTGTCCCTGCTATGACCATGGGACCTGATAGGGGAGAATCTCTACTCAGATTCAGAACATGTTTGGTGTCTAGGTGGAAGCAAAATACACCAGATACCATTCATAGTATTTGTTACCCAGGGAGATGTTTACTTTAAAATGTGAATGGATTTTATATTTTTTTTTAAATTTTTAAAAATCAAATAAATTGAAGTATATGCCATTGTTCTAATTTAGGAAAAGTCACTAAAGAGACATCATTTCTCCTGGGATCCATATATGAGTAGATTATACATGGTTAGAATTGAGACCTGTTATTTGGGGAACTTAATCATTTAATAAAAATTTTCACCCGAGGGAAAAATCTATGCCTAAGAATGGCCAAGAAAATCTTGAAATGGAAGAAGGGTAATAAGCTATCGTGTATCACAACATGTGATAAAAGTACTACCAGCAGAGAGTGTGGCACTGGCCCTGGACCAGGCGATCAATGAATGGAGCACCATTTGAAAGTCCAGAAATGGACAGATCAGAACGGAGTGTCCCATAAGAATGGAAATTCTCACCGGTGGAAGGGAAGAGAGGATTACTCAACCAATGATGTCAAGGCGCAGTAGCCTATTCATTCAGGAAAAGGTTAAATTCCAATCTTACTCCAGACACAAAAATCAATTGAAACTTAATTGAAATCTGTTTGATCGCCATTTTGAAGATACAGACACCGAGACTCACAGAGACCCAGAGGCTTACCTGAGGTCACCCAAAGTCAAACACTAGGAGTTATTGAGACAATCGTAGACACTCTTCTCCAAATGTCTCCATGAGGTCAATGAACCTCCTGTCTTCCCTCAACCCCACTGATAACTGAATAAAGGATCACTACTTCCCGTTTAGAGAAGAACCCAGACCAAGAAGCTGATAAAGCCTGAAGTTCAAAAATAAAATTAGAAGGAGACCTCCAGTCCCACCCTCTGAGCCCACGCCAATGTGGGCATCTAGTCCCTGAACAAATGTCATGGAGAAGACCCATGAATCGGAATAAGGAAACTTCTGGCGCTTTCATATATGCTGGCTTGGTGACATGGGACAGATTGTCCTGAGGAAAAATGAGGAGTTGAACCCAGGGGCAGTTCAACACTAAGCTATATCTCCAGAGCTTTATATTTTATTCTATTTTATTTTATTTTATTTTTTTATACAGAGTCTTGCAACGTTGCTTAGGGCCTTGCTATGTTACTAGGCTGGCCTCAAATTTGTGATCCTCCTGCCTCAACCTCCCACACTGCTGGGATGACAGGTGTGCGCTACCACACCCAGACAGGGCTGGGTAGTTTATTTTTTTTTTTAAAGAGCTTTATTTAGCTCATAGTTTGGGGGGACTGAAAGTCTGCAGTCAGGTCCACACAGCAGCCATAGCCCAACCTGTCCTCGGCATCATGAGAAAAGGCGAAGGGAGGGTTAATGAAGATGCTTGTTGAAACATAAAGCAGGTAACAGGATTCCAGCACCTGAGCATTCAGAGCACATCCAACCCACTCCACTGGCTGACCTCACCTCAGCTGCCTTCCACTTACTTCTAGACCCACCCCATGCTCCATCCCCAGCACCCCCCCATGTCCATCGGAAGCCTCACTTAACTCCTCCAGTTTCCTAAGTCCTCCTTCTCGTCCCTGATCACCTCAAGCTCCCGTCCACCTGTCTCACCTACACAGTTCGCCCCGCCCATCCCATCTCCACGTTCCCTACAGCTCATTCACGTCTTTTCCATCCCACTTCATAAATCGCACCAGAAAGAGCCTCTCTGGGAAGTGTGTGTGTGGACTCACAGGCACCACTGCCATGGGGAGATCCAGGAGGAATCGGGGTGCTCTGCAAACAGTAAAGATTTCCTGGGGTTCAGGGTCATGCACACTGGCTTGGGGTGATGGGTGTGTAGGCTGGAGAGCAGGAAAGCAGCCGAAATGTGAGGGATCCAACAGACGACACTAAGAGAAGCTGGACTTAACCCAACAGGTAAAGGACATTCATTGAAAAGGAAGTTCCTGGAAGGCCCCAACCTGCTTCTCTAATGGATTTATAAGGTACCATGGAAATCCTTACCAATGGCTAGAAAGCCCTGAAGGTGTTGCAAATCTAAGACCCTCGTTTGCAGATTACTGAGAATTCTCTTGGTTATGTGAATGGAAATGCATATGGTGGGTGCTGCCTATTAATCTCCAGTGTTGCAGCAAATCCAGCCACCAGAGTTATCAGGCCATGTCTTGGATGCTAGATACACATTTTGGTTTCAGCTCCTTCCTCCAGGGCTCCTTCCTAGGAGTAATAGGGATCTCAGCTCCTGCCTCTGCTCAGGACAACCTACATCAGCCCCATGACAAGCATCATTCTGGTTGGATCCCATGAACACTGAAGTTCTACAGTATAGTATTTCTTTCTCTAAATCTCTCTCTTTTTCTCCCTCTTAGCTTCCCTCCCTCTCTCCCTCCTACCTCCTTTCTTTCTTTCTTTGTCTTTCAGAAACATGCACAGAAATTTGTTCACAACTTTCTCATGATCAAAAAATTTACAAACATCATTACTTTAAGTCAATAACGTCCACGATTTTCAACTTACCAGCCTATAAAATCAACCGCCAACACTACACACAACAAACCTTTGTTATTGACTAAAAATTGACCCAAGAATCAAACTTTATTTCTAAAAACATAGGTCTGCAAATTTGGACCCAGGGAAAAAAAAAAAAGACAAGTAGACTTTGTAGAAATAATGATCATCACGCAAAGAAAAAGACCGGGTTAGTACAAATTGATATGCACAATACTTGATCAATTTTTGTTTCAGACTTTAAATAGAAAACAATGTATCCAAATGAAAAATAATTTCCGTAGAGTTCACATTTTTGGGGAAATGGTCTAACTGTGCAATGTAGAAAACTGATCAAGAGATTAAATTGGCTTAATGGAATTCACTCCGGAAAACATCTTCTGGATGGAAAAATCCATCTCGGTTGATACAATTTTCTAACTAAAAGTCTTGAATTCAAAGTGTTCTCAGAGTCAAGAGAGCAGGAGACATTGTCCTGAAAGTCACAACAGAGGGGTCAAAACGGTAAGGTCAAAATGTCCGGGGGTATGGCCTCAGGTTTAAGTGGACACCGTGCTGGGTCCTATCGGTTTGCCTCAGAGCAGAGCTTTTTAATCATCTCAGAAAAATAAAATAAAAAGGAAAAAAGAACAACTCTGTAGAAATAAACCAGTTGCACAGGGATGTCTGAGTCCCTGAAGGACCCAGAATATTAGCAAGCATAGAGAATCACACACGAGACCGCGGACAGCGTTTGTAAAATGGTCACAGAACATACTCATAAGGACGCTGTGAAGATCAAATGAAATAAGCCTAAAATACACTCAGCTCTGGAAATAGCAAGAGCCCCGCAAATGTTAGTTGTGTTGTAGCGGTCAAGAAGTAGCAGTCGTACCTGAGAAGCTAAACAAAAGATTTATATGTAAGCCATAAAACAAACTGAGTTAGACTTAAGAGAAACTTCTTATGGTTCCTGTGGTCCTTTCTCCAAAACCATGTCCAACAAGCTCTGGTACACACACACACACACACACACACACCTCTCTCTCTCTCTCTCTCTCTCTCTCTCTCTCACACACACACACACACACACACACACAACTAGAAAGTTTGCAAAATTCCACCTTTGTACCTTTACTCTGGCTCTTTCTCTTCCTAGAACATCCTCTCCCTCATTGCTACCCGGAAAATATTTTTGTGTCCTTCACAGCCCTGATTCATGTCATTTCCTTTATGAATTTTCTATTGGCTGTTCTGCTAAGTTCCCAGAGCCTTTTATCCATATTTTATCACCTCCTATTATAAAAGTTTGCTGTTATTTTCCCGCATTAAAAATGAGTCTCTAGAAGATCTTTCTTGGATTTCTCAGCATCTGAAGCCAAGTGGACGCCCAGTGAACGCTTGTCGAGGCCAGATTGACTAATGATACCCAAACTAAATCTTCCCTCCAGAAGGATTTCCTTCGTGCAATCCGGCCAGTTTTGCAGAGAGAATTAGATTGTATTGCCTTCGCGTTGGTGCAGTTCTGGCGGGCAAGAGATGCTCTAATGAAATGTCAATTTAATGCTAAGAGAAAGGTTCTGGAACATTTGGACCTGCAAAGAATTGTGACTGTCAGGTTTGCAAAAAGTTTTTCCCCCAATCAACGGAAATCTCGTTACTAACACCATCCATGAGATTCAGGATCCGTCCCCACCCACAGCTTCAGATGCCCCGAGGAGGTAATGCCACATTAGGAGGTAATACCACGGTCTAATGCCAGGAGAGACATTCCATTCCAATTTACCATCGTGGCAGGACAACATCTTGAGAAGCACACTGATGCCTGACCCTGCTCTCAGAGGTTCAGATTTTAAATAACCTCGGGGTGAAAATGAAACAGGGCATCAGAGGTGGAGAGAAATGGGCAGCCCAGGAGAGAATCGCTGTCTGACACAGGCTTCTCCTTCCCCTCCTCCTGCCTTTGCAGAAAGGCTACTGCTCCAAAGTATGTGCCATTCCCTCTGTGCCTTACCCAACTGATGCCCTCTGAAGGTCCCTGGGGTCTAGCCCTGCCCCAGCACCCATTTTTCACAGAACAGGAGGAAGAATCTTCCTTAAACATAAATCCTATCTGGTTTTCCCCTACTTCAACCCTTCAATATCATAAAGAACTAGGAGCACATCCGGTCCACCTTCTCTTACCTTAACAGAACACCACACACCGAAATTTATTTAAAATTTTCTTTCTTGTAGTTCTGGAGGCTGGGAGGCTAGGAGGTCGCCTCGTGTGGTGGAAGGACAAGAAGCACATTGGAGACAGAGAGAGGAGAGGAGGCCCAACTCATTCCTAATCAGAAGCCCACTGCCATGAGAAGGCATGAAACCATGAGAGCCCGCGTGACCCCATGGCTCTTCATCCTGTTACAACGGCAAAGCAAATCAATGTGGGCTTTTGTGGAGACCAAAGCCTGAATGTCCTGTATCACCTGACCCCTACCTAATACCTGACCTCCCCTCAATCACCATCTACCCCCCGAACTGGCCAGACCTGTTCAGTTCCCCAGACCCACAAAGCCCTTTCCCACCCTGGGGACTCATGCAATTTTCTCTCCCTCCAGAATATACTTTCTCGACTTGTCACCTGACTGACATCTTCTTGTCCCCTGGGTCACAGCTCCAGTCACCTCTTTAGCACCATCTGACCATACTATCCAAAATGGTACCACCATCATTTGTATACTTCCTCTCTTCCCTCCTCCTCCTCCTCCTCCCTCTCTCCCTCACCTCTCCTCTTCTTTTCTCTCTCTCTCTCTCTCTCCCCCTCTTTCTCTCTTCCTGCTCCTAATCTAGTCTAGATTAAAACCTCTGTAGAATCAATAATGTTTGGGTTTTCCATATTATACAATAAAAATGTGTGGAGGGTGTTAATTAATCATGGATCCAATGTTATCAAAGAGACCCAAAATAACAAATGTTGGTGAGGATGTAGAGAAAGGGGGACCCTTGTGCACAGGAGCTGGGAATGCAGATTGGTTTAGCTATTATGGAAAACAGCATGGAGGTTTCTGAAGAAATCATGTCATTCGTTGGCCAATGGCTAGAAATGGAGGACATCACACTAAGTGAGTGCCGCAAAATAACCGGGGGGGGGGGGGGGGGGGGGGGGGGGGCAGGTGACAAGAAACTTGTGTACATTGATACAGCAGGAGAGGGAGCCGTTTATTGTAGGACAACAGAGGTATTTATACATTCCACACAGCTTATCTTAATTAACAAACTAGATATAACAGTCAACCAATAAGGAATCTCCACACTTAATGGCTCACTGGCCTTACTTCACAAACCACTCCCTCTGGCATTTTGCCAGGCGCCATCCAGACTTGTTTACAGACTCTAACATTTCTCTGGCAAAATGCCAGGCGCCATCCTGACTTGTTTACAGACTCTAACAAGTGAGCTAAGCCAGACTCACAAAATCAGGAACATTTTCTCTCATATGCAAAGGCTAAAGAGAGGGAATCAAGGAATTTTTTTTTAAAAAAAGGAATCTCCAAAATAAAAGGGAGATCACTAGAGTAGAAGGAGATGAAGAGGGAGGAAGGAGAAGACGACATAGGGAAGTAGTGGGGAATGAAATCTACCAGATCGTGCTGTGTTCAGGTACAAGTTGACTACAATGAATCCTGCTCCTAAATGTAATCATAATGCACTAACTAAAATAATAAACAGGAGGATTAGGAGAGTACAGCAAGCAGATCAAGAAGAAGGAGAAGGAGAGAGAAAGGGAAGTACATGGGAATGAGACTGATCAAATTATGTTACGTGCATGCACAAACACAGCATGACGAATTTCAGTATTATGGGTAATTATAATGCACCAATGAAAAAACAGAAATTAGAAATGGAACTACCATGCAACCCATAAATCCCTCTTCTGGATAGATACCCAAAGGAAATGGCATCACAGCACCTCCTAAAGAGGTTTGCATTCCCACGTTCATGGCAACAGTATTCAGAAGAGTGAGACAGAGAAACAGCCAAGATGTCCCCCAGTGGATGAACGAATCAAGAAAATATGCAAAGTGCATATACCCTGGAGTATTAATCAGCCTTAAAAAGATTTGCCACACCTTGGATGGATCTGGAGGGTAGTATGCTAAGTGAAATAAGCCAGACACAGAAAGAAAAATACTTCATAATGTCACTGATACATGGATTTTTAAAAAAAAAAATACCTCAAATACACATATATAGAGAAAGAAACAGGGATTTCTGCAAGCAGGAAGAGGAAGTTGGGCGACGTAACTAAAAAAATACAAAAGAGCTGATATGCAGGATGAACAACTTAAGAAAACTAAAGTTAACAAAATTGCACTGTATTCAGGATTTCTATTAAATAAGTAGAGTTTAGCTGCAGAAACCACAAAAAAGTAACTGATGCATTTTGTTATCTATATGCATCTCATAACATCATGTTGTAAACCACAAAATTACAAAAGTTACTTTTAAAAGAACAAAAACAGTTTCAAAAAATGATAAGCCCAAACAAGTCCTCCAAGTCTGAGCCTACACAGTGGATACTTCTCAGAATTAAGGCAACACGGCAATTAGCACCAGAGAGACCCATTCAAGGTGACGATCCCCTTCCATGGGACTAGGATTCAGAAACAGGCTCCAAGACATGGAAACAGGGACCTTCAATAGACCGAGCAGAAATTGAGAAAAAGAACTAACATGAAATTCTTATTCTGCAAATCAGGGATGAGAAAAATAAGCCTTGATGTTTTGGATATTAAAAGCCTAGCCATGCCAGACACGGTGGCACATGCCTGTCTTCCCAACAGCTCAGGAGGCTAAGGCAGGAAGATCAAAGACAACCTCAGCAAAAGCAAGGTGCTAAGCAACTCAGTGAGACCCTGTCTCTAAATAAAATACAAAATAGGGCTAGGGATGTGGCTCAGTGGTCAAGTGCCCTGAGTTTAATCCCCAGTATTAAAAAAAAAAAAAGACAGTGATGAAAATCACAAAGCAGAAAAAGGAATCATAGACACCTAGAAGACCCCAGGCATTGAATTCCTGGGAACATGTGTCATGGTGGCCAGAGCGATGCTACCTCCTCCTAATAGGGAGCATGTGACCCAGGGCTGGTCTGGAGTCAGGGTTTCACTAGGAATTCTTATTCCCACAGAGTTTTCCCGTATATGTTCATGGAGCACCACCATGTGCACAGGAACTGTGCTAGATGTTGGGTTAAGAGAGAGGAGAAAACAAAAGCCAAGCTTCAGATCCAACAGATAGCAGTCCAAAAACAAGGAAACCGGGTCAAGCAAAGTCAAGTTCTACAATGCACAAGGCTTACATAACTGGGGGAGAGGATTACATCTTTTAAAAGAGTGGACATCACTTTCCTATATGCATATATGAATACACGACCAGCAAAACTCCACATCATGGACAACCACAAGAATGGGATCCTGATTAGAACAAGTTATACTCCATGTATGTATAATATGCCAAAGTACACTCTACTGACATGTGTGCCTAAAAAGAACAAATTAAAAAATACTAAAAAAAAAAAAGAGAAGAATGAAAAGGTACAAACGCAAAATAAGATTCCTAAATAAGAGGATAGGAAAGGCAGCAGAATACAACAGACACTAGAATGGCAATGTGTAAATCAATGGAAGTGTAAATGATGTGATTCAGCAATCTGTATATGGGGTAAAAATGGGAGTTCATAACCCATTTGAATCAAACTGTGAAATATGATATATCAAGAACTATGTAATGTTTTGAACGACCAACAATAAAAAAAGAAAAAAAAAGATTCCTAAATAAATGCTATGGAATCCCAGTGTGGTGGTGCATGCCTGCAACTCCAGTGGCTCCGGAGGCTGAGGCAGGAGGATTGCAAGTTCAAAGCCAGCCTCAGCAAAAGCGAGGTGCTAAGCAATTCAGTGAGACTGTATCTCTAAATTAAAAAAAAAAAATACAAAACAGGGCTGTGGATGTGGCTTAGGGGTCAAGTGCCCCAAATTCAATCCCCAATACCAAAAATAAATAAATAATAAATACTATGGATTCATCAAACCCCCCAGAACCATCTATCCAAAAAGCACAAGTAGATTTTTAAAAATAAATTCCTTTTAAAAAAGCAGAAGTAAGTGCCTGGCACAGAAGTCATCACTTAGTAATAATATACTGCATTTTTCTCTGAAGAGCAAGAGGTAAATATGTGTTAAGAATGACTAAACAGCACCCCGGGGTGGGATGTTCTGCACATATCCTTCACGCCCCCTGGTCTATCATGTTGTTCAGGTTTGCTGATTTCTTAATGATTTTCTGTCTGGATTTTCTATTTATTATTGAAGGCAGAATATTGAAGTCTCCTACTACTATGGTATTGCTGTCTATTTGATCAACAATTCCACTTGTGAGTATATATATCCAAAAGAATTTTATTCAGGATCTCAAAGGGGAATATTTGCACTTGGGTGTTGATCGCAGCATTACTCATAACAGACAAGATATGGAAACAACCTAAATGGTCATCAGCGGGTGAATGGATAGAGATGCGACTTACACATATGGTAGAATCTTATTCAACCTTTCAGAGGGGAAATCCTTCCATATGCAACAACATAGATAAACCTGAAGAACATCTTGCTAGTCGAAATAAGCCACTTGCAGGCATTATCTAAGATAGTCAAACACATAGAAACAGAGACCAGAATGTTGTTTCCAGGGGTGGGGGAAATGGAAAGCCACTGTACTAGTCAGCTCTCTGTGACTGTAACAAATACCTGAGATCATCAACTTAAAAAGAAAAAAGGTATCCAATCCTCAGCCCTGCTATTCCACAAATGTGAAGTTTCAGTTAGAAAAACTGAAGAGCTCCTCCCTACAATATGGGGTCCATAGTTACTGATGCTGAATTGCACACTTAAATTTTTGTTAGGAGAATAGATCTCATGTTAAATGTTCTTCTCACCACAATAAAAAATATGAGCAAAAATATTCACAACAAATTAAAAATTTTTTTAAAAGATAGAAATACCATAAACCACAAAGTTTAGAAAACTATGATCATATTTATACTTCTTTCCCATTTTATTGGCTGTATATGCCTGACCGTCTCCTCATGGGGTGTCAAGTTTAAAAACGTAACTTTCTAAGGAGACAATAGAAAGGCAATTCAGGTTTTCCTCGAGTGTGGTTAATTTAATTTTATTTTTAATTAATTGGTTCTTTAAGCTTCATTACTTCTTATTGGTAGCATCAAGTAAAATATTTTAAATGTTTGTCCCAAGATCAGAAAACCACTGTTAATTTGCTTTTATATATGAGTTATAAGATTTGAAAGACTCTTCCAAAAACCAGCTTTTGGCTCTGTACCCTTCAAACTTTACATCCCATCCACTGCCACATGCTTCTGGAAAGGACCTTCCAAATATACTGATCCTACCCTCCACCTGCACTGCCCTGTCACATCACCACACAGGTTGTCACAGGAGAAGGACATAGAAAAGCCATATGGAATGGCTAGCAGCCATTTAACTATGCTCACAAGTGACTGCAAGCCACATAAACATACCTCATGAACCTCAGACTAACATGTACCCACAACTTCATTCTACTTAGTTATAAAAAAAAAAGTGAACCAGATGTGGTGATACACACCTGTAATCCCAGCAGCTCAGGAGGCTGAGACAGGAGGATCACAAGTTCAAGGCCAGCAACTTAGTGAGACCCTGTCTCAAAATTTAAAAAAATAAAAAAAGGGCTGAGGATGGGGCTCAGTGGTTAAGTATCACATGGTTCAATCTCTGTTCCCTGTATTAAAAAAAATCAACATTTTTTACATTTTCTCCAATGTTATTAACTCAAAGGAAATATATTAGAAAAGATAAGAGGAAGAGAGACATCCATTCTTTAAAACACTTATAAATTTTACAAAGGGCCTTGCAAGTAAGAAACTTGAAGCTTAAGTGACATTAGCTTCAAGAAATAGGAATAAAATAATCAGGACAAGGTCTGATTGAAACACGCTCTGTTGTCACTGCCTGGTACCCTCCCTGTCCCTACCCCACTTACATTTTTTTTAAACAACAGAGCCCCTCCTTCCAGACAATGACACATCCTTCCACGTGGTTTGGAGGGAACCCATGAAAGGTTCTTGGACAACCCGAGAGTCCCCCTCTCCCCATGTTCCGTCTATTGTTTCCAGGATGAGCATCAAGAGCCAAGGTCAGAAGAACTCGGCTCTTGCTACCTCTGGGATTGTGGGCTCAGGTTCCCATGAACAAAAACTAGAACTAGAACCTCGGAGGCACAAAATGCTGAATATATATATATATTTAGAGAAAAGAGAGAGAGAGAGAGAGAGAGAAAGGCAGAATAGAAGGGAGAAAGGAGAGATGAAAGCAGCTCTCCGTGACCTCTGCGGGGACTTCTCCACGTCACGACCCCAGCCACTCCCTCTCTGCTTCAGCAAGTTTGATTTGAGGACCTGCCACTTGCAAAAGATAGGCTCTTGACCAATTCAGCAATTAAGCAGCAGAAGGTTTAACCCATCCATGGAGTCCGGAGGGATGTCCCTAAGGAGCTGACCCTTCGGCAAGACTAAGGGGTGGTGGGAAGTGGCCTCCAAGGCATTTGAACTCTGAGTGACCCAGAGCTACCTGGTGGGCTTCCCAGAGTGGAGAAGCCAATGCTACCCTACTCCATGTGAGACGAAGAACGTTTGTAGTCAGGAGTTTCCTTTCTCCCTGTGTGAAGCCTGCTGGGAACTTGTACTTGGACCTGAGAAGTAGCAGTGCCTGTGCCCTCAGGGATCAGGCTGAGGGTTCATCTTGGGGTCTACGTTTGCTGGGCACTGGGAAGTCTCGGTCCTAAATCTGCCTTCAACTGTGCTTCAATCCCGGGAACATCACACAAGGTCATCAACTAACCACCCCAACACAGAAATGGAAGTAACAATTTCTTTCTTTTTTTTGCCAACTAATAGTTTTTCTAAGCATCATATTACATTAATAATTCCCTTCCATTATTTCTGCCATAATGTTTTCCACATACTAGAGAAAAATTAAAATCATTGAAGTAACAATTTCTTAACTATAGCCCTATAGTCTCTTAAAGAGCTTAATAACTTCATGATGTGGCTCTTACATATACTTTGTATAAGTTTTTTTTTTCAAAAAAAAATGCCAAGAATTATACTTCCTAGTCATTTTTCCTGTGATAAAGCTTTAATTTCTTACCTGCATTTTACTGGCAAGATGAAGTCACAAAAAATACAAAATTGAATATATGAAAAAGGCCAATCCATTGAGCTAGACCATTATCTGGTCTTCCATGAAGAACATTCCTAATCTGGAGTAATTCTTAAATCACAATTAACAAACAAAAATTTTAAAGAAACTTGCAAAATGGAGAAGTGCTTATGGTTCAACATGGTGGCCCAAGTACCCCAGGTGCCCCGACTCCCCCATTCTTGAGAAAGGGTCTTTCAGGAAAGCACTTACTGAAGAATTACACTCAGAAATGGCATGAGAGAGTGGAAAAGTTGAACATATCACACATTTTAGTCAGTTTTCTTTGCTGCTGTGAATAAAGGACCCAACCAGAACAATTGTAGAGGAGGAAAAGTTTATTTGGAGGCTCATGGCTTCAGAGGTCTCAGTCCACAGAAAGCTGGTTCCATTCCTTGGGGCTCCAGGTGAGGCAGGACATTATGGCAGGAGAGTGTGGCAGAGGGAAGCAGCTCACATGGTGACCAGAGAGCAGAGAGAGACTCCACTTGCCAGATACTAATATGTACCCTAAAGCCACGCCCCCATGCCTCACCTCCTATAGCCACACCCACCTGCTACCACTCAGTTAATCCCTATCAGGCGAATCCCTGATTAACTGAGTCATTCACTGTTTGGGTTTAAGGCTCTCACAACCCAATCACTTCTGCTCTGAACCTTCTTGCAGTGTCTCACACGTGAGCTTTTGGGGGACACCTTGCATCCAAACCATAACATCATAGAAGAGCTTTTTGCTTTGGGCAGTAAGTAAAGGAACATTTAATCAGCAGGCTTAAAAAATGGTCAGAAAGGGCTGGGGGTGCATCTCAGGGGTCTAGCAAGCTTAGCATGCCCAGGACCCAAAGGCAGAAATAGATACAGATATCAATATAGATCTGAGAGTCATGGTTTCAATGCGGAGCTAATTAAATATGGCATGCTTTCAAGCCATTGACACAAGCCTATAAAAATCTTTTAACTTTGAAGCTTATGAAATTCTTTGAGGGACACAAGGGCTGTGACTTTAGAACAGCCGAGATGAAAGTGACATCCTTGCTCAGCCCTGGGGTCAGGAGCGCAAGACAGTTACACAGTTGTGGTAACCAAAGAATCAGTTTGCATTCAGTTTTTAGAGTCAACCCCGTTGGCAACAAACAACTTGACCCCGGTTGAAGAACACAAAGTGGCTGTTAACTATGTCCATATGTTAAGAAAAAAAAGAAAGTAACAGTGAGATCAAAAGAGAGAGAGAGAGGAGTAGAGGCAGAAGGAAAAAAATGTGCCTTCGTCTTACAAAGAAAGCAGAAAAACAACAGTGATTAAAAATAAGAAGCGGCTGGGTGTGGTGATGCCTGTCATCCCAGCAGCTCAGGAGGCTGAGGCAGGAGGATGGCAAGTTCAAAGCCAGCCTCAGCAATCTATCGAGGTCTTAAGCAACTTAGCAAAATCTTATCTCTAAATTAAATATAAAAAAAGGGCTGGGGGCTGAAGCTGTGGCTCAGAGGCAGAGCACTTGCCTAGCGTGCGTGAGGCCCTGGGTTCGATCCTCAGCACCATGTAAAAATAAACAAATAAAATACAGGCATTCTGTCCATACACAACTACAAAAATAATTTTTTTAAAAGGGAGGGGTGGGGCTGGGGATGTGGCTCAAGCGGTAGCGCGCTCACCTGGCATGCGTGCGGCCCGGGTTCGATCCTCAGCACCACATACAAACAGAGATGTTGTGTCCGCCGAGAACTAAAAAATAAATATTAAAAATTCTCTCTCTCTCTCTCTCTCTCTCTCTCTCTCTCTCTCTCTCTCTCTCTCTCCTCTCTCACTCTCTCTTTAAAAAAAAAGGGAGGGGTGGGACTGGGGGTGTAATTCAGTGGTTAAGCACCCCTGGATTCAATCCCCAGTACCAAAAAAACAAAAAAGAAAGAAAGAAAAGAAAAGAAAATGAAAGACAAAAAACGGAAACCATGCACAACTATCTTGTCAGAAGTTACAGAGTTAATTTCAGGAGAAGTGAAAACAAATGTACCCAATATTGGGAAGAGATGGGCAGAAAGGAAAGGGTTATTGGGGCTGAACTCAATCCTCATCTTTCCTAGAAAACAAGAAATAAAAATTGCCTGCAGTACATAACGCTAAAAAAAATAAGAGATGGGAGTATATTGTTTGGAGCTTTGGTGGCAAAAACAGAACCTCTAAAAAAGAGAAATAGTTACAAAGAAGCGTCCTCTGGAGCAGAGACTGCAGGTAGAGAGAGAGGCCAGTTGCTCTTCCCCAAATGGTGCTTCCTCATGGCGTGACTTGTTGCGGCATCTGTCTCCTGCCTAGATCCAAATGTTTAATTTTAGTAGATAAAATTCTGGAAACAGATTCTCTGAATCGATGACAACGTCTTGACAATATTCTTTGATGGTGTTAAAGTGACAGAATGGGCCAGACTTAATGGTGCCCTGGGGAGCGATGGTATCCCCCACAATTCAATTCTGTAAACATTTATGGAATAAATAGATTGTCTGTGACAAGACCTCTGCTAAGCCACGGAAGGATAAAAAGATGAAGCAGACGCAGTTCCTGCCCCCAGGAGCTTATGGGAAAGTAAGAGGGGAACGTGAATCGGCAAGATAAGGTAGAACAAGCTAATAGCAGGCGGCTCCATTGTACACAGCCAGGGGTGGAGGAAGGGTGAGCCACCAGCTTTGGCGTGAGGACCCACCCACTTCCCTGCAACATCCCGCGGAGAACACCTGTGTCCCCTCACCTAGAGGTGAGGAGGACCCAGACAGACACACTGGGGAGCAATCCCGGACCACAGCAACTCATGGACACAGGAGAGGTATAGACAAAGTCACTGTGACCACAGGATTGTCGTCATTTTAAATAAAGCAACCCCCCCCCCGAGTTGCAATCTTAACAAATGGGTAAAATTTGTGCAATCAGAAAGAGCAGAAGGAATGGAGACAGAGAAGTGAACACAGGTGTGTTTGTCTTGAGTAGGTGAACACAGGTGTGTTTGTCTTGGGAAGGTGAACACAGGTGTGTTTGTCTTGGGAAGGTGAACACAGGTGTGTTTGTCTTGAGTAGGTGAACACAGGTGTGTTTGTCTTGAGTAGGTGAACACAGGTGTGTTTGTCTTGGGAAGGTGAACACAGGTGTGTTTGTCTTGGGAACTTTCCATGGCCTCTGGATTTCTCTTTTGAAAACTTCATCTACCCCTCATAATCATTGGGTTTATATCTGGTAATGTCATGGAGCTAGGAATTAGCTCGAGTGATGTGGTATTCCTAGAAACGCCCAAGATCTAGAAAATACTCAACAAGCTGGTGAAATGAGAATCAGAAGGAGGAGAGAGGGAGACGGAGGGTTAGCTTAGTGTATCCATCTTCATGTTGCATCCACAACCGCTGTCTCCATACCTGTAGAAATGGGGGTCCGGCATCTTATCAGAGGCCCCTGCTCTGGGAACTGTAATCCACATACCACCCCCTCTGTCCACATCCTGTTTCTGTTTGTGTTTGATCCATTTCTTGCTTTCTACCCACTTCTATTTCCTCTCCTTCTCCTTCTTCTTATTCTTTTTTGTTTGGTACCAGGGATTGAACCCAGGGATACTTAACCACTGAGCCACATCCTTTGCTCTTTTTTATATTTTATTTTGAGACAAGGTCTCCCCAAGTTGCTTGGAGCCTCACTAAGTTGCTGAGGCTGGCTTTGAACTCATGATCCTCCTGCCTTGGCCTCCCAGGCCTCTGGGATTACAGGCATGCACCACTGCACCCAGCTTCTATTTTTTCATATTTGATGGATCAGGTTGTCCCTGGCTTCTGGACTCACCTGTAACCTGGGTTCTGATCTGTTCTTATCAAAACTATGCTAACTGAGGGCTTATTGGGGCACCAGGCTCTGAGACATAATGAAGAACTATACCGACATCATTCTGGTCCTTGCTTAACTCACATTCTCCTGGGAAGCAGATAATCACAGTCACAAAAACATTTCAGACTTGTGTTTGAGCGATAGAAAGGAAGGGGTCAGATCAAATGGATCCAGTGCTGGGGTCTGGGTGGGAGAAAGGCACGTATAAAAAGGGTTTGCTGGAAAAGTGACATCTAAGCTGAGATCCTGAAGAAAAACAGGAGTTAGTCAAGTAAAGGGGGTGATGGTGGAGAGATAAAGCCGGGAAAGTCCGACCAAATCATTAAATCACTCGGAACCTTACAGACAACATATTAAGTTTGGCTGCAGTGACAAATACCAATGGCTCACAATAGCCATCTGTTTCCCACTTGTGGTGTACGTCCATGTGGGATTTGTCTCCACATTCATGCCCGACGACGGATCCCCCTTTATCTGAGCAAATGCCAGTCTTAGAAAAGAGGCAAAACAGAAAAATAGGGAGCCATATATCTGGCTCTTGAAGCTTCTACTTTGAAGTAACCCGCAGCGCTTGGGCCCCTATTGCATTAACCACCGCAGGTCCATGGCCCTGTGGTGTTCGACAGAGAAGGGGAGGGGAGTATAAAATCCCCCTTCCCCGAGTGGAGAGTCCCTGCAAGTCACATGACCATGCCTGACACTAGCAAAGCAGAGGAGTAGAACTCTCTTCCAAGAGGGACACCAAATATTTTGAACACTGATGCAATTTCCTACACAGATTTTTAACCTAAGAGCAATGAGAAGTCACTGAGGAGTATTTAGAAATGATCAGATTCATGGTTTTCAAAGCCTCCCTCTGGCTACAGAGTGGAAAATGATGGTTTGAAGAGAGTCGAAAGTTGGTTAGTTTATCATAATAAAGAGGTGAGAGGAGATGGTGGGTTAGACTAGATGACTGCGGCAGAAATGGAGAGAAGCTGATGAGGTAGGTAGAATGGTATGGGGGGGGGGACCTACAAGACCTGTGCTATGGTCTGAAGGCCCCCCAGGCTCGTGTTGAAATTTAACAGCCATTAACAGTCGGGAGAGGGGGATACTTCCACCTCCTGAAAGACCTGTGCTGTGTATCTCACGTGGTCAGTGATCTCGCCAGTGGTTTAGTTGCCTTGCAAATGGGCTAGTTGTCTTAGGAATGGGTTCTGATAACAAGGAAGATCTCAGCCCAGCTTCCTCCCTCTGCCTCTTGCTTGTGCCCACTCGCCCTGCCGCCATGTTGGGAGGCAGTATGGAGGCCCCGGCCAGAGGACAGCTCCTCGTGCTTGGACTTCCCCACCTCCCAGAACTGTAAGCCTACCAATTATAAGTTACCTGCTCTGTGGCATTCTGTTCCAGCACCAGAAGATAGACTAAGACACCAGGAGCCGGGCATGGTGGCTCTTGCCTGTCATCCCAACAGCTCCAGAGGCTGAGGCAGGAGGATCACGAGTTCAAAGCCAGCCTCGGCAAAGGCAAGGTGCTAAGCAACTCCGTGAGACCCTGTCTCTAAATAAAATAGGGCTGGGGTTGTGGCTCAGTGGTCGAGTGCCCCTGAGTTCAATCTCCAGTACCCAAAAAAAAAAAAAAAAAAAAAAAGACACTAGGGATTTGTTGGAGATGAATAGTGAGAAAAGAATTTAAAATTATGCACAGATTAAACCCTCTGCACCTTAACATCAGAGTTAACCCACTCACTCCCAGCCACTCTTCTATATTCTGATCTAGCATCTTCCCCTCTTCCCAAACACTGTGACCATCCCAAGGGACTTTGGTATCCATTAGAGCAACCTACCTCCTCCCTGTGCTTCTCAGATCTTTAACCTTTGCATCCCCACGGCCTTGACCTCCATTCCTCTCTAGCCCTTCTCGGGACCATGTCCTAGAACTCACAGCGACACACTGAGCTCAGTCCACCAGGAAGAGCTTCCATTCTTACCATCACCCTGAGTAGCTGATGGCACCCCTCAACTTCCTACCTTTAGACTCTCGGGATTTGAGAAATGGAAGCTGCTCGTTGAACAAAGCCGCTGTACCTGGGTCTTTGCCTGCGATCCTCGTGGATCAACTCTCTCACACAAGTTTAAACAGACATCTGTTCCTTTCAAGCAGAATCGCCACCGCTGGGGAAATCTCCAGATGGAGCCGCCTCTCTCTTCCCACTTACCTGGAACACCCGCAGACATCGCGTCCTTCCCTCCCCAGGACAAGTTCCTGCCCCCGGAGGGTCCCTCCAGGTCCAGTGTCTTCCGTTCACCCACTTTTCCCTGATCCTTCACCTCTCCTGGGCTCTGACCCCTGCCGGTCACCATTTCCACCTGCTCAAGTCTCTCCCACTTAACGTGCCAGCTGCCCTTCCTTCCAGCTGTCCTTCTAGAAGATTCTCTTCTTCTAGAAAGTTCCATCTGGACATACTTTCATTCTCAACTTCCATTTCATCCCCTTCCATTCACTCCTTAAATCATTTCATCCCAAAGCTCCACTGGTTGCGGGGGGGGGGGGGGGGGGGGGGGGGCTCTTCTTGAGGTCCCCAAGAACACAGTGCACTCGCCACCCAGACAGCCCCTCACTCTCTACCCATGAGAGATGCGCTCTCCCAGCTCCAGGGCTGGGAGCAGGCTGTGCCTGAGCATCAGCTCACCCTCCCACCTCCGGCTGCCTGCACCTGGCTCTCTTACCCACCTCCTTCAGGATGAGATTCATCTTCTCCTAGACACCTTGTCTCCTTTGTTCCCAAGCTCTCCAGGCCTCAGCGTCCCCGGCTATAGACTGGGAACATTCACAGTCCCCTCCTCAGAGACTGTTCTGAGAATCTAATGAGTCACGTCTGTGGACACCAGCACAGAGCAAGGACCACACGGATGTTTGCTCAGTGAAGAAATAAATAAACCCCTTGAAATTGCCCATGTCCTACAAGTATCTGATGGATTGACATGGCTCCTCCGTCTCGACCTCTGGATCTGTGGTTCTCAGCTCTGGCTTTACGAGACGCACGTGGGGAGCTTTAAAAAATTCCCATCCTAGACTGTATCCAGGCCCAACAGGTCAGCACCTCTAAGGGGGAATCCAGTGAAGCTTTGTTTGTTTGTTGTTGTTGTTTGTTTGTGTTTGGGTATTTTTGTTTTGTTTTTTGTACTAGGGATTGAACCCAGGGGTACTTTACCACTAAGCCACATTCCCAGCCCTTTTTTTAATAATTTCTTTGTTCTAATTAGTTATATAGGGCAGTAGAATGCACTTTGACACATCATATATAAATGGAGTAGAACTTCTCATTCTTCTCATTGTGTATGATGTAGAATCACACCAGTCATGTAATCATATATGCACATAGGGTAAGAGTGTCTGATTCATTCTATTATCCTTCCTACCCCCATACCCCTCCCCTCCCTTCATTCCCCTCTGCCTAACCCAAAGTCTATCTATTCTTCTGTAGCTGCCCCCCTTATTGTGGTTTAGCATCCACATATCAGAGAAAACATTTGGTGTTTGGTTTGGGGAATTGGCTTATTTTGCTTAGCATAATATTCTCCAGCTCCATCTATTTACCAGTAAATGCCATAATTTCATTCTTCTTTAGGGCTAAGTAATATTCCATCAAATATATATATATATCACATTTTCTTTATCCATTCATCTGTTGGAGGGCACCAAGGTTGGTTCCATAGCTTAGCTATTGTGAATTGAGCTGCTATGAACATTGATGTGGCTGTGTCACTGTAGTATGCTGATTTTAAGTCCTTTGGGTATAAACCTAGAAGTGGGATAGCTGGGTCAAATGGTGGTTCCATTCCAAGTTTTCTGAGGGATCTCCATACCGCTTTCCATATGGTTGCACTAATCTGGAGTCCCACCAGCAATGTATGATTGTGCCTTTTCCCCACATCCTTGCCAACACTTATTGTCACTTGTATTCTTGATAATTGCCATTCTGACTGGAGTGAGATGGACTCTCAGTGTAGTTTTGATTTGCATTTCTCTTTATTTTCTATTTGGAGACAGAGTCCCACTAAATTATTTGGGGCCTCACCAAATTGCTGAGGCTGGCCTAGAACTTGCGATCCTCCTTCCTCAGCCTCTCAACCTGCTGGGATTTGCAGGTGCAGGCCACCATCCCAGCATATTCTTAACACACACACAAATCCTTTTGTGAAACCAAGCAAAAACCACAACTCTAATCTCCTTGACTCCGATTCCTGGCTGCACCTCGAATCACCAGGAGAGTCTGTACTCCTGCCCAAGCCCCATCCGGATCACAATCAGGATTTCTGGAGCGGGGCTGGCACCGCCCTTATGATAAAACTCTCACCACGTTGCAACCAGGGATTGCCAAGCATCACCCCTGGCCCGACACAGCTCAACATCTGCTTTGACAAAGGAGGTTTTATCCGGAACACAGCCACTGTCACACAGTGGCATATGTCCACCCATGACTGTTTCCAGGCCACCGTGGCAGGGTGACACTGTTGTGCATGGATCAAAGCCTAAAGCCATTGCCCCGAGCCCTGATTTCACCACAGCATCCATATAACAGAGCTTGACTAGTGAGAAGCCCTGGAAAAAAATATTCATTGTTCTCTCTCTCTCTCTCTCTCCCTCCCTCCCTCCCTCCCTCCCTCCTTCTCTCTCCCTCTCTCTCCCTCTCTCTCTCTCTCTCTCCCTCTACTGCAAACTAATTCCCAAGATCCTACTTGGCTTCACTTTAGGGTTCAATAGAATACATTCCGCCAACCTGAGAGTCTGTGGTCTTTGTGGAGAGTCTCCCCGGCTTCAGGACACCCCAGCCAAACGAGGCTCATTTTACTTCTCCTCCAGTAAGTGGCTGTGAGCAAGGATCGCTCTCTGCTTCTCCAATAAGCCAGGGTCGTTGGGGAGACTTGGCATTCTCCCTTTAATTACCAGAGGCAGAGTCGGATTATTTCCCCTGGGCTCCCCCCCCCTCCTCAGTCACTCACATAAGCAGATGATGGGGTGTCTTCCTGCTACCGCCACTGTTCTTCTTTACCCTCAAAAATAAAAATAAAAAAAATCAAGATCAAAGGTACTGCTCTCTCTCTTTTCCCTCCCAGGCCATCCACTTTTGCAAAAAAAAAAAAAAAAAAAAAAAAAAAAAAAAAAAAAAAAAAAAAAAAAGGTCTGGGCTCCATAACCTCAAAAGACGGAGCCCTTTCTTCAGCCTGTGGATAAATACCAAGGAAACAGCTCGCAAATTTAAAAGATATCCTACCAGCTTCAAGTCTTCCCAGACTTGGTCAGGAAATGCAAGACTACAGGGAGTTTAGGAAAAGATGCAGAAAACAGCCTTTGGGGCCACTGGGAAAGAAACCAGTGAAGTGAGGAGCAATCGTCTTCTCAGGTTCTGTCTACTCCTTGGAAGTGCCAACTGCCCTTTTCATCGCCTGGTGGATTTTATTTCTATTAATCTCCTTCAGTGGCCGGGGCCATGCCAGACCCAGTGAGCGGACAGTGGACTCACTGTTTCCCCAGGAACGTCAGATCTTCCCCAGAATGAGTTGGATCCTCGAAAATCAGACCCCTGGCCTCATTTCCTGGCGGTTCCTGGCAGTGCTCTCTCAGAAGCGGGTGAAACTGTCCAAACTCATCCAAGGCGAAACCCTCATCCCGTATTGCTCTAGGATCGTAGCTTTTTAGGGCCACTGCTCATTCCCCCAAAGTCACGTGTGCCGCTGTGTCTCCAGCAGCCTGGATGACATCTCTTCTTGGACGCCTAATATTTTTGTCACATCTAAATGTCGGGGAGCAAACTCTTGGTGTCTGAACTCTAGATCGGGCAGAGGGGTGGGAGGGGAAGGGAGGGGGCAGGGGGTCAGCAAGGCTGGTGGAATGTGATGGTCATCATGATCCAAAGTACAGGTAGGAAGACACGAATTGGTGTGAACATACTTTCTATACAACCAGAGATAGGCAAACGTGTGCTCTGGATGTGTAATAAGAATTGTGATGCATTCTGCTGGCATTTATTTTTTAAAAATCAATTTAAAAAAAAAAACTCTTTGGTGTCTGCCCATGATCCCCCCAACTCACTTCTCTCTGCCTAGGTTGATGGCCTCAGTGTCCACCTGCAAGGACAACCTGAGGGTCCTCCTTGATTTCCCCTCTTCCACCCAAGCCCATCCCTCCCGTCCTCTGGAGAGACTGGTCACCTCTGCCTCCCTCGTCGTCCGATGGACCTTTCCGCTTACAATAAATTCCACCCCTTTTACCCTGTCCTATAAGCTCTAGTCTCACACATAGAAGCCGGGGCTTCTCACCGTGGCTTCTCACCGCGGCGCCCTACACCTTGGAGTTGGGCGGTCCTGTGCCTGGCAGGATCCATGACCTTGGCGCACTAGGTCGCAGGAGCTCGCCCCCTAGTGGCGACTCCGCCTCTCAATCCCAACTCCCTGGACTCAGCCTCCCCCTGACCACCTCCCCCTGACCACCTCCCCCTGACCCGGCCAGGATTCTCCACACTCTCAGCCCCGACCACAGTCCCATGTTCAAGCTCGTTCCAAATTTACATCAGCTGCTCCTCTGCCTGAAAGGTCCTTTCCTCCAGACCTGCCCGTGGCCTCTCCTTCCCATCCCTAGGGCTCAGTTCACATGGTCTCCACCTGGGAAAGCTCTTCCCCCACCTCCCTGCTGGAAGCAGCCCCCCCCCTTCACCCACCCACTCACCTCTTCTGCTCTATTTATTGCCTCGTTTTATTTCCTTATAGCACCTATTAGAACCTGAAATTGCCCACTTGCTCATTTACGCCCAGGGTCCTATGTAGGACTGCAGCCCTGCGAGACCTTTCCATCTTGCCTCTGCTCTTTCCCCAGTGCCCAGCTAGGGCTCCCAGAGAAGAGGCGTTCCGTCCACGTTCGTTACTCCCAGGTTACTAATTCTTCCATCACTTAGCACTGAACATAAGCCAGGCATTTCTTCAGGTATCTTCATCTACTGAGTCATTTAGTCCTCGTTGCAACCCTCATCACAGCCATTCCATCCGTGAGGACACTGAGACACAGAGAGGTTAAGCCACCCTTCTGTTGTGGCACAGCTCATGCAGCTCACCCTATACTTTGACCTAAAGTCTCAACCAACGTGATGCTTTTTAATGATTTCTAAGGGCATCATTTGCCTCCCTGGTGTCAGAGTTCTGTGAGCACAAGGACATCGTGTTGCTCATGCCTTTATATGTATCAAGTCAGTGGCTCGAATGAATGAATGAATAAATAAATAAATAAATAGTTGTTTTAAAAATGGGGCTATTGGGCAGCACAATTCACAATAGCTAGACTGTGGAACCAACCCAGATGCCCTTCAATAGATGAATGGATAAAAAAAATGTGGCATCTATACACAATGGAGTACTATGCAGCAATAAAAAATGACAAAATCATAGAATTTTCAGGGAAATGGATGGCATTAGAGCAGATTATGCTTAGTGAAGCTAGCCAAACCCAAAAAAACAGATACCAAATGTCTTCTTTGATATAATGAGAGCAAGTATGAACAGAGCAGGGAGGAAGAGCAGGAAGAAAAGAGTAACATTAAACAGAGACTTGAGATGGGAGGGAAAGGGAGAGAAAAGGGAAATTGCATGGAAATGAAGGGAGACCCTCATTGCTAAACAAAATTACATATAAGAGGTTGTGAGGGGAATGGGAAAATAAACAAAGAGAGAAATGAATTACAGTAGATGGGGTAGAGAGAGAAGATGGGAGGGGAGGGGAGGGGGGATAGTAGGGGATAGGAAAGGTAGCAGAATACAACAATTACTATTAGTGCATTATGTAAAATTGTGGATGTGTAACCGACGTGATTCTGCAATCTGCATTTGGGGTAAAATTGGGAGTTCATAACCCACTTCAATCTAATGTATGAAATATAATATGTCAAGAGCTTTGTAATGTTGTGAACAACCAATAAAAAAAATGTAAAAAAAAATTTTTTTAATGAAAAAAATAAATAAATAAATAAAATAAAAAAAATAAAAATGGGGCTATTGGGCTGAGGTTGTGGCTTGTCCAGCATGTGTGAGGCACTGAGTTTGAGTCTCAACACTGCATATAAATACATTAATAAAATTAAAGCCCATCAACATCTAAAAAAGTATTTTTTTTAAATGGGGCTATAGAAGATCAGAACTTGGCCAAGGCTTCTGTGTACAGGAATCCTCCAAGACCTCAGTGCAATTGGAACCATTCCAAGAGAGTGACTATATTGAGAAGCTGTTACCAGTTAAAAATGCAAAATCCCTCGGTTCAGATCCCAGCTCTGCTTTTCATCAGCTGTGGGATCTCCGACAAGCTCCTAAACTCTCTGACCCTCAGTTTTCTCGTCTGTAAAATGGGAACGATCATGGCTATCAACCTTTTAGGGTTGTTGCCAAGATTAAGTGAGATCTGAAATATGACACACTTCAAGTGATACTTGCAAAGAGTAAGCACCATGTGTTTGTTTGTGGTTATTGTTTGTTTTACTGATCATAGACTTTTTAGGGGGAAATCACAACCTGGGCAGGAGATGTGGCTTCAGCCTCACCCCATCTCCCCCCATTGACAGAGCCAAAGCCATCCCACAGAACTTTCTATCAGGTATTTTTTATTCTCTCTCTCTCTCTCTCTCTCTCTCTCTGCCTAATGCTCTTTCCCTCCAGTTTAAATAAATCTGATTTTATCTTGGGCCCAAGCAGAGAACTACTTATGTAGTAGTAACCTTTAATGGCCCAGAACAATATAATTGCCACCTCTTAGCATTCTCTTCTCCAGGGTAAATAATTCTAATGCCCTTAATGCCTATTTGCTTCCCCCATTTTCTGATCTTTTACATTCATTGTTCTCAGTTTGGAAATAGATCCAAATGAAGAAGGAGGAGAGCCACGGTTGTCATAGCAACCGCGAAGGGACTGACAACCCAGTTTGGATGAAATAAAAAAAAAAAAAGTTGAGGATTTTCTTTTCTTCCCCTCTCTTTCTAGTGGAAAACATTTCGCCTCTCTGAGCAGGAGAAGACGTGGGGCTCCCATGATCACCCTCACTCACCGCCGCCTGATTCTCCCCCTCTTCCCCTCCTCCTCCAAGTCTGCAGCCGGGAGGTGCTTGGTGACACCTCTTTTGAAAACCATCACTCTGAAGACCCAGCTTTGAATTCACAGTACACAGTCTCTCCTCCCAGTTTCTCTCTGGGTTTTGCATTCCAGGTGGACACCCACCTGTTCCCCAGCTCCCCTGACAAACTCCAAAAGATCCAGGAGAGTGCTCGCTCCTCCCTCTTAAACCCTTCTTTACATGACCCAAGTAAAATGACTTTATATAGTTGCTCGAATAATCTATAGGCAGACCTCGCTCAGGCCACTGCCAATCCCACTGTGTGCACACGCGTACACACACCTTCCCATGTAGCATGAGCAGAATTGTATTTTCTACTCTGTTCCCAGGACTGCGTGGATCACCTCCCATGACACAGACACTCGGGCTGGGAGGTAGCTCCACGGTAGAGCGCTTCCCGTGCATGCACAAGAGCCTGGGCTCAGTCTCCACCACTGCCAAGAAATAAAATTCAAAAGGCAGGTGTCACTATGACGGTCCCCACTTCCTTTTATTATTATCCTTTGTCCAGGGTGTCTTTTTCTAACCCTTTATTTTCAGAATTCGTACAGTGTTTTGCCTTAGTTTATATCACACCCATAACATGCAGGCATTTCTTCCTGACCGAGCTGAGTGGCAGGTGAACAGAAAGATCGTGAGCATAGACTTGAGAATCAAAAAGCCTGAATGTGAACCCAGCGTCTAAACCTTAAGCAAATGGCTTAATCCACCTTAAGCTTCACTTCTCTGCGTTAGCATGAGAGTAAAAGTAGAATTTACCTTGCAGGGTTTACTGGTGACTTTAAGTATAATTATCTACTTAAAGTGCTTAGCACCATGTCTAAATCATAGTTCACACTCACTACAGGGGAGCTATAGTTTCTTTCTTTTAATGAAGAGGGTCGTCTCATTCACATTTCATCTGAATGCTTATATGCACAATTTTTTGCCACTATATTACAAGTATCTTATTGTTATGGTTTCTTGATATTTTTTTCTTATCCTTCCTCTAACTGTGAGATTGATGACATTTTCTTTGTTCAATTTTTCTAGTTGTTTTGGACATACATATATAAGACATAAATATACATCTACATATATGTATGTCAATTTCTTCTTGTCATGGTTATCCTTAGGTTGACACAGATTTATATTCTATTCTTCCCTCCACACTGGTAGTTCATTCAATGTCTATGTCCTCCTTCAAACCCTATAGAACCCTTAGCATAGTTTTACCTGTTTCCCCATTTCTTGCATTGAAAACAGCTAGGGGATTTATTTCAAATTGTTCCCTCTTTTGCACAATTTATGGGTTTATTGCATCATTACTTATGGGTATTTTTAATGTCTTAGATTGTCCTTTTTATTTGATGTATCATTTTCATTTTGCTGGAGTATATCCTTAAGTAATGCTCTCAGAGACTGGCTCATAGTAACAAAATTCTTAAACATTTGTATATAGGAAAATGTCTCATTTTTTCCCAGTTGACTAACAGTTTCACAAAATAGAGAATCTCAACTGAAATATAAATTTTTCTCTTATATAATTTCAAACTCTAGATGGGCACAGCACACACCTGTCATCCCAGTGACTCAGGAGGCTAAGGCAGGAGGATCACAAGTTTGAGGTCAGCCTCAGCAAGGCCCTAAGTAATTTAGCAAGACCCTGTCTCCAAACAAAAGATAAAAAGGGTTTGGAATGTAGCTCAGTGGAAAAGGATCCCTGGGTTCAAATCCCCAGCACCAAAAAAAAAAAAAAAACTTTTTTTTCAAACTCTGTTTTCTCCTAGCATTTACTAGTTGCTACTTGAAAGTTCAATACCAACCTAACTTTTTTTTATTTCTTGAGACCCCGATTCTTCCCTGTGGAAGACTTATGAACAATGTTCTCATTATCCTTGAGGTACTAGAGTGTAATGTTTCTTTTTGAATTAACGCTGCTCAGCATTCTGTGTTCTCTGTCATTAGCTTTAGGAACGGTTCTTCTGCTGTTTCTGACTGTTACCCTTCCTTCTCTGTTATCTCCTTTTGGAAAAGCGGTTGGATTCATTTTGTAACACAAAGGTCTGTTCTTCCAACTTTTATTATATTTGATAAACTTTACCTCTCTTTGTCCTTGTACTCTACATTCTAGAAGAGTCCTTCCCTCCCAGGTTTCCAACTCGGTCTTCAGCGATTCATTCCACTCACTGTCTTGTTCTGGGATCCTACTTTAACATCTCAGGCTCCCTGATTTCCTGTTCTTCTTTGCCGTTTTTTTGTGTGGCGATAACATCTTGAGTCTCTCTGAGGAACTAATAACACAGCTAACACTTTCTTCCTTCCCTCTTTAATGCTACTTTCTCAGGAGTTCCTTTTGGTGATGAGTGTGTCTGGCACCTTGGACCATGTTGGGTAAATCCCTCCCCCACCTCTTATTTTGTAAATATGAGTTTAGAAGGAAAACATTTGGCAGGTGGGCTGGATCTCTCCAGCTCAAATAAGATCTTTATTTACCTGGATGCAGATTCAGGTTTGGAGATGGCAGCAGTTCTTTCTCAAGTGAATGTGTGAGGCAAGGCGTGGGGTCTCCCTCAAGCATGGCCTGGGTGGCAGGTAGACTGCAGGGTCTTTCTCGTGATCCTTTTTTCCTAATGTCCAGGCTACGTTGTGGTCCCCTCTCATTGAGAAGAGTGGGACGTGTGACTTACTTCTCCCAGTAGAACGTGACCAAGGTACCAGGATGTCATTCCCATGGCTGCTGTATTAGTAGGAGTCCTCGATGCTAACGACTACAATGTCTGTCTGTCTCTCTCTCTCTCTCCATCGCTGGCTTGGAAGAAGCCAGCTGTCAGAAATCCAGTAACCACGAGGAAGCTAATTCTGGTAATCACCTCAAGGAGTTTGGCAACAGATCCTTCCACAGTTGAGCCTCTAGTAACAACCAAACCCTAGCAGACATCTATATTGAAGAAGGCCCAGTTGAGTTATGCCAAGACTCTCGACCTACAAAGACTGAGAAAATAAGCCTGAGCCGTCTCAACCCATTAAGTCCCAAGTTTTCAATTCTGTGACTATTGCAATGCCATTGCTATCCATGCCTCAAAATGGATTTGAAATCATAATCTAGAGTTCCTAGACCCTTTATGTCTTTTTCATATATGTGGATTTTTTTTTCCAACACTCTAATCATTCACCTATCAATTTTCTCAAAAGAATAGAACCCTGGAAGGTGCAGTGGCGCACATCTGTCATCCCAGCAGCTCGGGAGGCTGGGGCAGGATCGTGAGTTCAAAGCCAGCCTCAGCAAAGGTGAGGGCGCTAAGCAACTCAATGAGAGCCTGTCTCTAAATAAAATGCAAAATAGGGCTGGGGATGGGGCTCAGTGGTTGAGTGCCCCTGAGTTCAATCTTCAGTACCTCCCCCCCCAAAAAAAAATAGAACCCTATAAATATACTATTTATTTCAGGGTGATTGTAAGTGGCATGTTTTTTGCTCAATTTAAGTTTTTATAGGTGTTCCACTTCTGAGAAAAATGAGAAAAATGGGTTAAGCTGCTAACTTTGCAGTATTTTTGACACAGCAATAGATAACTAATTGCCGCAGTCCGGCTGCAGCAAACTAACGGGGGGGGGGGGGGGGGGGGGGGGATGAAGAGGAACTTGTGTACATTGATACAGCAGGAGTGGGAGCCGTTTATTGTAGGACAGGAGGGGTATATATACATTCCACACAGCTTATCTTAATTAACATAAACTAGATACAGCAGTCAACCAATAAGAAATCTCCACACTTAATGGCTCGATGGCGCCACCTCACAAACCACTCCCCCTGGCAAAATGCCAGGCGCCATCCTGACTTGTTTACAGACTCTAACAACTAATAAAGCCTGTTCATCTCCTGAACATAGGGGTCCCTTACCTTCTTGGGTGTATTGCCATTTCTATGTCCCCAATGCCCTCATAAAGAGCTTCCTCCTCGTAAACACACACACATACACAGCAGTTTGTTTTATCCTAGGAACACAGGTTGGAATCAGGGATCCCAACTCCTTTTTGCTATTAAAATTAAAAAAAAAAAAACCTTCATACTAACATAAAGTAAAATTGAGATTTGTTGAAAAAGATGCAAAATTCCTGGATAACATTTTAGTAAAACAAATCCAACAAAACAGTTTAAAAAATAAATCATAAGTAGATTTTTTTTCAGAAATGCAAAGATCAGTATGAATTATTTACCAAACTCATTAGGAAATGTAGTAGAGAAGGCAGCATTCCAATCCAAGTCACACCTGCACCAGTGGCTGCAGGCTCCAGGTCAGCTCCCACACACCCAGGACTCAGGACCCACCCTTGCAGGTCCAGGTGCTAGGGATGCCCACAAAAATCCAAGCTCTGGATCTGCCCCAGTGGACCCAGGCTCCTTGCCCACCTCTGCACACACACAGGTACCAGGCCAGCTCACCAAGGATTCCAGCAGCAAATTCACCGCTGACTTCATCAGCTACCACTCAGAACCTCTGGACATACTGACTGGCCAAAGCCAGGGGAAGAAATACCCCTACATATTACCCCAAAGAGATGTCACCTCACACCTGTTAGAATGGCCAGCCTAAAAAAAAGGGGAAAGGTAACAAATGTTGGTGAAGATGTAGGGACACAGCTGTACACTGTTGACAGGAATACAAAGTTTCCTCAAAAAGTTAAAAATAGAGCTACCTTTGGAAAGAGCAATACTACTCTGACTATACCTCCAAAGGAACTGGAATCCGTTTCTGAGAAAGATCACTGCACTGGGGCTGGGGTTGTGGCTCAGTGGTAAAGCACTCACCTAGTGTGTTACAATTTGTTGTAGATTAAAAATAAATAAATAGGGGCTGGGGATGTGGCTCAAGCGGTAGCGCGCTCGCCTGGCATGCGAGCGGCCCGGGTTCGATCCTCAGCACCACATACCAACAAAGATGTTGTGTCCGCCGAGAACTAAAAAATAAATATTAAAAAATCTCTCTCTCTCTCTCTCTCTCTCTCTCTCTCTCTCCCCTCTCTCACTCTCTCTTTAAAAAAAAAAATTTAAAAAAAAAAATAAATAAATAAAGCAAAGGTATTGTGTCTAACTATAACTAAAAATTAAATATCTTTTAAAAAAAGACCACTGCACCCTGGTGTTCAGTGAAGCATTATTCACGGTAGCCAAGATAGGGAGTCAACCTAAGAGTACAATGGTAGATGGATAAAGAAAATAAAACAACTAGATAGATCATATGTGCATACACAGACAGATACTGGAATACTTTCAGCCTCTAAAAAGGATAGAGATCCTACCTTTGGCAACACCATGGAGAAACCTGGAAGACATCCTGCTAAGTGAAGTAAACCAGAAACAGAAAGACAAACACTGCATGATTTCATCAGAATCCAAAAAAGCTGAACTCACTGAAACAGAGTAGAATGATGATTGACAGCTGGGGGGTGGGTGGGAAATGGAGACGTTTTGGTCAAGGAATATAAAGTTTCAGTTATGCACATGAACAAGTTCTGGGGATCTAACATACATCCTAGTGGCTATAGTTAATATTATTGTAGACTTGAAATTCACTAAAAGGAGCAAATCTTAAATGTTCTCATCCGTACCCAAAAGGTAACTATGTGAGGTGATCAATATGTTAAAAAGCTTAACGGTAGTAATCATCTTCCAATATTTACTTATATCAAAGTATCACATGGTACACCTTAAACATATTTAGTTTTTATTTGTCAATTACACCTCAAAAAAATTGAGGGTAGAAAAAAAGAATGAAATTGTCACTTATAATGAAATATAAACAGAATGAGACATTGTAAACCCTTTTTGGATTATATTTTTTTCATTTAATATAATTTTATCCAAGTTGCAGTGTGTACAAAGATTCGGTCCCTTTTTATATATTCCACAGTTTTCTTAGCTGTTTACCTGGATTACACCAGCACTGTTTTTTTTTTTTTTTTTTTTTTTTAGTTCTCGGCGGACACAACATCTTTGTTTGTATGTGGTGCTGAGGATCGAACCTGGGCCGCACGCATGCCAGGCGAGCGCGCTACCGCTTGAGCCACATCCCCAGCCCACCAGCACTGTTTTTAATGTCGCCATTCAAGAGCTAGAAATTTATTCTTCAAATACAATGATGGAGGCAGAAAGGTGTTCACAAGAGTAGAGAAATTAAAGGAACCCAAAGTTCATCAGTGGGGATCTGGTCAAACCAATTGCATTAATTCACATAATATATATGTACATATATGAAGATGCTTTTATATAATGATATATATGTTTAATCACCTATTTCACTGCTATGACTAAAAGATCTGACCAGAACCATTGTAAACGAGGAAAAGTTTATTGGAGAGCTCACAGTTTCAGAGGTCTTAGTCCATAGTAGGCTGGCTCCATTCCTCATGGCTCAGCATCATGGCGGGAGAATGTGGTGGAGGGAAGTAGCTCCCATCATGATCAGGAAGCAGAGAGAGACTCCACTCTCCAGATATAAATATAGACCCCAGATCATGCCCCAATTCCCACCACCTCCAGCCACACCCTACCACTTTAGTTACCACTCAGTTAATCCCTATCAAAGGGATTAAATCACTGATTGGGTTAAGACTCTCACAACCCAATCATTTCTCCTCTGAACCTTCTTGCATTGTCTCACACGTGAGCTTTTGGGGGACACCTGATCTAAACCATAACAATATATTATGTTTTATGTGAGATTCATGTCCAATATTTTATACATATAACTGTATAAAAATAAGTATAGCAAGCTACTTTTGTGTTTAATAGAAAAGGTGTGAATGGCAGAAGGAAAGCAGAGAAAAATGTTTTCATCTCTCAGTTAATACCATCCTGGAAATTCTCTCTTCCTGCCCAATACTTATCTCTCTCTTGTTCCGTGTTATCACATTGACTAAACCCTCACTAGAATTGCAATTATCAGTAGTCAAAGCAGATACCCATGTGTTGCTTCTTACTTGGTGATAATCTTTCTAAAATATTCAACAAGTGTAACATTTGTTCTTGTTGTACATTTTATGGAACATATTTGACACCTATTTCTAGTCCTTTTTGTTGGGAAATCATGTTGCACTTTTGCAAATGTCTTCCCAGTATCCACCGAAGCCTTTTTGCATTTAATCTGTAAATGCAGTGAATGGCATTGACACCCATACTTGAGTTATTCAAGACCTACTAGATCAAGATGTATTTTTTCAATTAGCTAGCACTTTTTTAGAGATTTTTCCCCCTCTCTATTCAAAAGTGAAACGAGCCTATCATCTTAAGAATAAACCAGCCTTACTAAATAAGATTGGTGGGTCCCTGTTTCTTTCTATACTCTGAAGTATAAGATGGATTGGGACAGAACTTGCCTACACGGTTACAAAGGTTTGTGTTCCAGCTGATAGGAAGGAGCAGATTGGTAGATGGGCCTTTAACTGCCCTTTCTATTTTTTATGAGTGTTTTCTATTGGTTTTCTTGGACCAATTTTGGTAATTTATATTTTCCCTCTTGTTTGTATCCATTCTATCTAAGGTTTTTCAAATGGATGGGTATAAAGTTATACAGTTGAATCATATCATCCATACATTTATTATATGTGGATTCCACTATCCATGCTCCATTAAAAAAAATTTTATATATTTTTAAGGGGGGGAAAAGAAGAGAGGGAGACTAACATTTTAAACCATGTGAACAATCGCTCTTGGGATTCCAATTAAAGAGGCTGTCCCTTAGGTGAGCAATTGAGTCTGATGTTCCTACGTTCAATCTCAACAGTCTCAGGAGAGCATCTTTCCACTCCAGGCGCTCACACAATTTGAAAGCACTTTTCACGTAAGTTGGCCACTCATTAAAAAAAAAAAATAATGATGAGATTCAAAGCTGAATAAAAAACATTATTTTGGGCAAGAGTATGTCCACCTCCAACATAGGCATGCCTTTCTAAGGAATTTCAATGAGAGTTTTCTTGATGTGCCATTTTGGCCTTAAACTGACTTTAGCAAAGGTGTGGTACAAAGCAGTCTCACCATTTAGAGAATCTCTTCTCTGTCCCTACTGGATCTGCTTTCTCATTCCTCATATCACTTGAGTCTCTTTGCAGAAGGTTTGTATGTTTTGCCATCCTCTCAAAATAACCAGTTTGGGGTTTTATGGATCATCTCTATGTTGTTGTTTTTTTCTTTTATTTCTGCTTTCAATTTTATTAACTTGATCTATGTATTTTACTTGGGTTTATTATGTTTTACTTTTCTTGCTTATTATCGCTGGAGAATACTTTGGGATTTCAATAGGATATTTAGCAGTATTTTTTTTAAGTACATACTTTCTGACCTAGCAAATCCACATCTTAGACTCCATCATAGAAAAGGATTCCCTCATTTATCCAAGGACGCTGTATAAATGTCTTCTTGTTAACTTATTGTTTATGACCCCCCAAAAGGGGGAGGACTTGAAAGTATAGCAATATGAATATGACTTACTAAACTATCCTAGAATGAAACTATGGAACGGTATATAGCAGATACAGGGGAGCCAACTTCCATGAACGATCTACAAATGCTGCTTCATTTCTTTCTCTCTCTCCACATAGCTAGCCAGTTATCCTTAAACTACTTGCTCAGTAATCTGTCTTTTTTCTTTGTAACATACTAAATCCTCATCTATTCTTGGATCAATTTCTAGACTTTATTCCATGCCATTGATCTATCAGTCTATTCCTGTGTCTATCTTCTGCTGTTATAAATTTCATGGTTTTATAACATATCGTAATATATGGTAGAGCAGATTCTCATTATTCTTATTTTAAAGAATGCTCCTGGTAATTGCTGCAAGTTCCAAGGAGAAAAAAAATACTATTGAAAATTTTGATTGAAATTGCATTGAATTTATAGATTTATTTAGTGAGAATTGACATCTTTACAATTCTGAGTCTTCTTATCCAAGTGCAAAGTTTGACACTCCATTGATTCAAATCTTCTTTTATGGCCCACAATAGAGGTTTATAGTTTTATTCATATAGATCGTGCACATTGCTTGTTAAATTTATCCCCAGATATTTTATGACTATTGTCTCACAAGCATATGGAATTCGGTACGTCCCAAACAAAATTTTTAATCTACCTCCTCAAAATTGATCCTTTGCCAGGTCCTCTCCATTGTAATTAAATTAACCAAATTCACCCCGATGTCATTATCAGAGCTCCAAATGATTCCTGAGTCCTCTCTCAATCTCACATCCAACGCGGCATCAACTTCAGCATCTCTAAAATAGACCTCAAAGCTGGTGACTTCTCTTCCATTCTACCACCACCCTCCCATCCAAGCCAACCCGCCATCTTGTTGTAGGGACAAACAAGGAAAGGCACCGAAGATAGCAGGAAATGGTTTTATTTGGCTGCAGCCAGGTTCAGAGGGCACAGCTTTTGCTGTAATCAATCAATCTACTAAACCCTGAGTTCAGGGAGTTTCAGAGTTTTATACTCAGCATGTAAGGGGAGGGGCTCAGAAGTTCACAGTCTGCAGAAGTTCACATAAAGCAGCTTTTTTCTTTCACTGTTCTGGGCAAGTTAACCATTCAAGGACAACACCTGAGAAGGGGAGAGCTTCTTCTCCCCTTTCTTTCCTCCCCCTGCCAGCTGTTACCATGGAGCCCAATTGTAACTTATCTTAAAAATGTAGACATCTCTGTGAAGCCCAGCTCAAGGCCAGAGGCCTTGTTTGCACATTTCTTCAAAGTACTATACTGGTTACGTTTGTGAAAAACTAGTAAGGGGGTGTCCAGCACCTGGAGTGCTGGTATCTTCTCGGCCAGTGGCCAAGTAAACAGGGCGACATGAAAATAGGAAGTTTATCTACATTGAACTCTTTTGCAGAGACTCTTTTGCTGACAGTCCTAAAGGCAGCCATGCTGAAGATTTCTGGAAAGGCCCAGTTAAGACTTTTCATTGGAGAAAGGGGGTGCCACTTCAATCTTAACTTATTGCAATGGCTTTCACTACTCTGTGCCTTCTCTTGTCTTCTTCTAAGTCATTCTTTATACAGCAGCATCTTTTATCAAAGGAGGCAATTGATCAGACTGCTCCCCTGCTTAGAAGTCTCCAACCATTCTGTATTGCACTTAGATGCCATTCAACACCTTTGGGGATGTGTGAGTTTCTTTTTTTTTTTAAAGAACACAGTTGGATTAGCTGCTGGTCCAGATGGAGACCCCCCTAGCCCTTGATTGCAGACTGGGTCTTGCTTTTCATCAATAGGATGAAAACGGAAGCTTTAGATGTGCTTCCGTGGCTTGGCTCAGCCTCCTGCATTTAGACCATCTGGGAAGAGAGGAAAACCCACTTGGATTAGCTGCAGGTCCAGTCTGAGGGAATGAGGAAAATAGACCTGAACGCACCCCATATAACCCAATGCACATGACCCCAAGATAACCTGCATGTCCTTGCCCAGAAAAAAAAAAACAGATGTTTGTTGCTTTAAAATCATAAGATTGGGCATTATTGATTACAATTTATTACACAGCTCCTCACAGCTACAGCTCACTGACACACTCGATTCTTTCCTACATCAGGGACCTCACGTAGCGTGTGCATATTTTTAGACTTACAAGTTTCATAGGGATAAATCCTGGGTCTGTCTTGTGTATACCAGGCCTGGCATAATATTATGTGATAGTGGCTCAATAAATATATTTTAGTCAGCTTTTTCACTGCTGTGACCAAAAAGACCTGAGAAGAACAATTACAGAGGAGGAAAGGTTTATTTGGTGCTCAGAGGTCTCAGTCCATAGATGGCCAACTCCATAGCTCGGGGTCCAAGGTGCCCCAGAATATTCATGGAGAAAAGGGTGACACAGGAAAGCAGCTCAAGATATGACAATCAGAGAGCAGATTGTCTGCTCACCGGGGACAAAATGGAAACCCCAAAGGCATGCTCCCGGTGACCCCCACCTCCAGCCACACCCTACCTGCCTACAGATACCACCCCGTTAATCCATTCAAGTGCATTAATGCACTGATTAGGTGACAGCTCTCATAACCCAGTGATTTCATCTCTGAACTTTCTTGCATTATCTCACACACAAGTTTTGTGGGGGAACACCTCCTACCTAAACTATAACAAAATATTTGTTGGGGGCTGCGTTGTAGCTCAGTGGTAGAGCACTTGCCTGGCATGTGTGAGGCACTGGGTTTGATCCTCAGCACCACGTAATAAATAAATAAATAAACAAACAAACAAAGGTATTATGTCCGTCTACAACTAAAAACCTTTTTAAAGATATTTGAAAACTAGGTTATTATGGACCTTGTAAATGTAATCCTTGGTTCTGTTAAATTTTGTGACACTGCCATGGATATATGAGCATTTGACATCTGCTCTGTGATCCATCATTGGGCGGAACCTTATCATTCCTGATCATGTCCCAGGTGATTCCCTTGGGTTGTCTATAAGTGAAATCAGACGTCAGTGGTGATCATCCGTTCAGTTGGGACTCCAATAAACCACGACTCCTGGGCTTCATGCCCTGTGAAGTCCCCTGCCTCTGATCCTAGGCTGGGTCTGTGGCTTGCTTTTAATCGCTAGAATGCATGGAAGCTGCATGGTGCCTCAACCTTTGCAACCCCAGGAGATACTGCATGAGTGCCCTGGTTCCCCTTGGAAGGCACCAAGTCTCCCTGGTGGCTGGGCCACACGGCAAGGCCTCATAGAGGTAGAGAAAAACCTTCCCCGATTGACAGAATCATAAACAAATAGAATGGCTGTTATCTTAAGCCACAGAGTGTGGGGTAGTCTCTTACACATCAACAGACCACTGAAAAACATACAAATATCAACAACGGGTGTCCAAAATTAAAATCGCTATGCTAGTTCATACTAAATGTCTCAATGAGTTAGATAGTTCTTCGGTCCCCTTGTGTGCCCATCCAAAATACATACTAAATCTTCATACTTGTTTAAGAAAATAATATTGAGGAAAAAGGCATCAAACGATTGAGTTGATATTATTTACTTTAAGAGTATGGAATCACAGGAGAGGGCTTTCACGTTTCATTATGTCCTTCCATAACATTTAAATTTTATATTATAATAGGCATGACTTGCATAATTTTTAAAAAGACATTAGTAAGTGGTGATTGTAGGCCTCATTTTACTTCTCACCTTGGGAAGAATTGTTTTAGCATTTCACCATTCAGCAAAATACTGATTCTTTATTTTATTTTATTTTATTATTATTTTTTTTACTAAGTGCCTTTCTGCTTAAAATTCTGTAGCCAAGTGTCCCGTTCAGAGTTCTGGAGGCTGCGAATTCAGGATCGAGGCTCTGGTGAGGGCTCTCTCTACTTCACAGGGGGCCCCCCACTGATGCATCCTCAGGTGGTGATGGGCTGAGGAGTTCTCCCTGTTGGGACTTGCCCCAGCTCCAAAGACTAACTTCCCTATCCCCCCCAGAAGAGCCGTTCAATGATGAGCCCTGCTGACTCTCCTGATCCTTACCCACCAATCAGAAAGCGCCCTGTGCCAAACTGTCATAACTGTCAAACCACCCCTGGCTCTATAAATATGCAGAGCTGTTCCTCAATAATCCAGTATTTCTCCATTGACAGCCTTGTCCTGTCTTCCTTCACTCCCAAGTCTCTTTTATAAGAGCACTAATTCCATTCATGAAGGAAGAGCCTCCATGACTTATGTACTTCCCCAAAGCCCCACTTCATATGAACACGTTGAGTATGAGGTTCCAACGTATGAACCATAGCCCTGTGATATGAATATAAATATAAACATGAATAGCATATAAACTGACCAGATGTTAAAATCATCCTGACCTTACTGATTGTCTAGATTTTAAAAAATCCTCTAAATAAGGCAGAGGAACTGCCACAGAATTCCATAAGGAAGGGTTGGGGCTTGAGGGAGAAGAAACTGATCAATGTCCCTGTTTTAGTCAGCTTTTGCATTGTTGTGACCAACATACCTGAGATGGACAACATAGGGGGAGGGATAGTTTTATTTTGACTCACAGCCTCAGAGGTTTCGCCCAGGGTCAGCCACTCCATAGCTCTGGGCCCAGAGGTAAGGCAAAACCTCATGGCGGCAGAGCATGATAAAGCAAAGCGCACAGAACCCAGGAGCCAGTAAGCAGAGAGAGAACTTTGCTCACCCAGGACAAAATATAAACCCCAAAGGGACACCCAGAGTGACCTACTTCCTCCAGCCACACCCTCCCTGCTATGGTTACTGCCCAGTTAATCCATATTGATTGTGGATTAATCCACGGATTAGGTTATACCTCTCACAATCTAATCATTTCACCCATCAACATTCTTGCATTCTCACACGTGAGCTTTGCGGGGACCCTTCATATCTAAACCAACAGTCCCCAAGTCCCTTCCATTGGAGTCCTCATTCTCAGAAGCTAAGTATTTTGTGTATTCCTTAGGGAAAATCATCATATGGTCCAACATATTCCCCAGAACAAATCCCCGGTCATCAAAATCCACATTCACTCCCTGGGAACAGCGGTTTCCAGTTGTGCTCAAGGAGTCACACTAATCAGACCACACCATCAAATTTTTGAGGCATAGATCATGAAAGAAGGTGGGAGACTGAATAAACACAGAGGAACTACCACGGGAAGCAGAGTTAATACAAGAATCAGAAGAGGACCCTCAAATAAGTGAGACTAATATACTCCAAGATACTCGAGGTGATATCACACGCTTAAATCAAAACGAGACCGCCCAAAACAAAACAGAACTGTGTACTTGTAAATTTAAAGAAATAATTGCCAAAATTAAAATCCAATATCAAAAACAAAAAAAAAAAAAGAGCTAAACAACAGGACAAATATATATGAAGAGCAAATTTAGTGAGCCCGAAAATTGAAATGATACATTGTCCAGAATGCAATGCTAAAGTAAAAGTAAGGGATAGGTAAGAAAAAAAATAAAAAAATAAAAATAAAGTCAAAGTAAGAATTTTCCTACCTCCTCCTGAGGCAGCTCTGGAAAATTGGTAGTCAGCTTGCTTCGTGAGTACAGCAGGAACAGGGCCAGCAAACCAGGAAAGGGAGAATCGACCCCCCTCAAGCCCACCTGTCCCATGGTGTCCTGCAGTCCAAAGCACATCCCAGCATGGGTACAAAAAAAGCCTTTCAAAGATCTTTAAATAGAATTTGAAGTATTACATATATTTGCTGAAATGAGATTTTCTGTGGCTTCAGATGAATAGAGAACTGAGTGACCCACAGTAACCAGGAAAGTCCTGGGGCTTCCCAGGATTTATCTCGGGGACACAGAGCAGGTTTGATTGCACAATGTAAAGCAAAATAAAAATTTCTGACCGATTATCCCTACAGTTCAGCTGGTTCCAGCAGATGGCTCGATTTGGTTCTCAAACTAGACAGAAAAATACAATCAGAAACTCAAGGGGAACTTGTTAAAAAATATATCTGAAGATATGCACCCCGGGAGAGCCAGACTCAGGAGGCCTAGAGGGGATCCCAGCTATCAGCATTGCAAACCAGCCCCCCCACCCCCAAGGAATCTGATCTAGTCAACCCACATGCCACCCCTTGAATAACAGTCTTTAATCCTGTGGTGCATCCCACGTCTGCTCTCCTCTGTGCCTCAAAGCAAGGTTTCCTTTGCTCTTGAAAATCCCTACTTCCTTTCCAATAGCCTGTGCTACCATTTGGATGTTGAAAATCCCCCAAAGAACCACGGATCAAAGGCTTGGTTTTCAGGGTGGCACTATGGGGAGGTGGGAGAGCCATTAGGAGGTGTGGCCTAATGGAAGGTCCTTTGGTTATTGGAGATGTGCCCTCAAGGGAATTGTGGAACCCCAGCCCATCCTCTCTCTCACTTTCTGCTTCCTGACTTATAAGGTATGCAATTTGCTTTGCCACCCACTTCCTTCCACCGACATCCAGTGTTCTCACCAGAGGCCTAAAGTATAGCCACCCAATCTTGGGCTGGAAGCTTAAAAAAAAAAAAAAAAAAAAAAAACTTTTCTTTTTGCAAGTTAATTTCCTCCGGTATTTTGTTATAGTAATACAGAGTTCATCCATCCTGAAATACCATTTATTTTACAAAGTTCTCCTGCATTCCTTTCTGAGCCCCTGTGCTCCCATTTATTTCCTTTATTTGGGATACTTGTAACCTTCGGCAAATTTTAGCATTCTGGTGAAAAGTGGAGGCTGTGGAATGAAACAGACAAGGGTTCAAGTCCCACTCTTACCGCTTGTTACCTCTGTGACCTTGATCCAATCATCTTAAACTCTCTAAGCCTCATTTTTTTCTCATCTGCATAATGGAGCTCATGTAGATGGAATTATATGATGTCTATGGTTTTCTTTGTAACGATCCAGGTGGGGGAAATGGGCAGGGGTATGAATGAATCCAAACTGGCTAGAGGTTGATAATTGGTGAAGTTGGACGATGGGCGCATAGGTGTACATTACAGCCCTGTCTCTCTTTTGCATACGTTTTAAATTTCCAAACTACACAAATTACAAAAATTAATCGAAAATATAAATACTCCATCAGAAAAAAAAATGGATAATGAAAAGAAACTCTTAGTAACCTTTGAAAAAACCACAAATGACCAAGTGTTTTTAAATGTTTGGGTTTTACTAATGGCTTTTAAATAAGGGTTTTACAAATCAGGATGTACCTCTTCAGTGATACAAAGGGACATTAAATAATATATATTAGGAAGACATCACAGAATCTGTCACAGAGTTCTCAATGGTTGTTAGTTATCTTCACTTTCTTACATCAGGCAATGCATGACACCCTCCCCTCCCCATCCTCCCCTGGGAACTCCCAAGAGGAGAATCTGTGTTTCAGTCTCTGTCATCCTTACCACACCTACTCCATATGCTTGGCCCAGACTAGGTACTTGGTAAATATTTGTGGAATGGATCTTATTTATTCAATAAATATTTGCACGCATACTGCGTGATTGACACTGTTCTAAGTACTTCACAAATATAAATTTCTATGTGTGTGTGCGGTTTTTTTTTCTGTGTGTGTGTGTGTGTGTGTGTGTGTGTGTGTGTGTTTTACTGGAGATCAAACCCAGGACTACATGCATGCTAAGCAAGAGCTCCACCACTGAGCTACACACCCAACCCAACATACATCTATTTACAGCAAGTAACATGCACAAGATAATAGGATACTAAGCGGCAGAGCTGAAAGTTGTACTTAAATGTGCACCAGACACAGATCAAAGTCCACGCACTTGATAATCACGTTGGACGGCTTCTCAGTTATGGATGCTGCCATCAGCCCAACCCTGCCTCCTCTCTGGGAGCTGCAGATGACCCGCCTGTGAACAGGTTAAGAGATGAGCCAGGGGTAGATACTTGGTGCCCTGGAGCTGGCTCCTGTGATTCATGAGAGGGACCAGTGACATCACATGGGTAGTTTCCATTTGTCCATGATAGAATTGATGCCAGGGAAAGCAGTAAGAGCTACACATCAGAGTTTTTTAACTTTTTTTGTTTTTTTTAGCAAGTTGACTCCTAAATATTTCCCATCCCGCCACCAACTAAGTCTTGAACATCAAAATGTGTGAGTCACCCCTCTCGGGTAGGTAGTCCCATGAGGTTTGGGTAGCGCAAGCTCGCTTAAAGGGCCATGGGGAGAAAAATGAACGAGTTCTCCTGAAGGGCTTCATAATGCGAACTCCTAAAGGAGAAGCATTATGAGCAATTTGGGTAATTGCAGCTTTTCAGGTGGCAAATGAGAGAGGCATCCCCTACAGACTCGCAGTCAAGAACCCAAGCATCATTAGTCAATCACTGACGTCTCTTCGTGAGGCTCGGTAAACAGACATTTTTCAGAGGAGCTGGCGACAAGCCAATTTCCGCCACCACCCTCCCCTTTCAACAAGGAGAGGGGGGAGTTCAAGGGGAAAAGTTTCTCCACCAACAGAAGCAAATGGGACCTGAACTCCCCCAGAGGGTGAAGAGGCTCCCACTGCTCCACGACCAAAAACCACAAATGAGAAGCTGGCTGGTCCCAGACCTCCACAGGGCCTCCCCCTTAACCCTGTCAGCTGGCCGGGTCTGGACAGGGAGGGCTGGCTCCTCTGCTCAAGGTTACCTTAGTTCAAGGTCAGATTACAAGTCACAACAAACTCTCTGCCTCTTTCCCTGATGCATAACAGTGTGATCCGTCCAGCTGCATTTAAACAATACAGTCTGGACAAGTTCTGGTATATGCTTTAAAAAGAGAGTTTGGAGGTGCTGAGGGACCCCACAGGTTCTTCAACTGACTTTGAACTTCCCAGGTAAGGAGAAATCATGGTACAGATGGTGCCTGACGTCTGATGACTCAACTTGAGATTTTTTTTTTACTTTAGGATAATGTGAAAGGGATACACAGTCTATAGAAATGACACTTCCAGGATTGAATTTTGAACTTTTCCTGGGCAGTACGATGTTGTGTCGTGATGCCACGTAGTGGCTGTGAGCCAAAGCTCCCGGTCCATCACTCAATCACAAGAGCAGACAGCGTACACTCTACAGTATTCCGTGTGGCTAAGCTGGGGTGTAGGATTGGTTAGGTGTATTAAATGCAATAGCAACTTACAGCATTTTCAACCCATGATAGGTTTACAGAGAAGCAACACACTGTAAGTCAAGGAGCATTGTCTCGCCTTGCAATTTTAAATGTGTACTTTAGAAGCCTGAAAAAGTATTTGTTCTTTCAGAATATCTATTATTGCTGGACATGGTGGTGCATGCCTGTAATCCCAGCAGCTTGGGAGGCTGAGGCAGGAGGATCTCTAGTTGGAGACTAACCTCAGCAACTTATTGAGACCCTCAGCAATTTAGCAAGACCCTGTATCAAAATAAAAATAAATAAATAAAAAGGGCTGGGGATGTGGTTCAGTGGTTAAGCACCCTCAGGTTCAATCTCTAATTCCAAAAACATTCATAAATATATAATATTTATATTTATATTCATAAATTATATGTAAATTTATATTTATTTATTTATTTATTTATTTATTTATATAAATCCCCAGCACCTAATAGGTGCTGGGGATTGACATGTGACCAGGTTCTGTGTATGTGTATATATATATGTATATATATATATATATATATATATATATATATATATATATATGTATATGTATATATATGTATGTATATGTATGTATATGTATGTATGTATGTATATATATATATATATATATATATATATATATATATATATATCTCCATTATCAGAGCAGCTAGATAATAAAACAACTGTTGACAGAACCTGATCACATGGCCATCCCCAGCACCTAATATGTGTTCAATAAATACATGCTTGTTTGATGAATGCTGTGGAATTTATTAGAAGAAAAACAGAGAGCTAATGGGAATATGCCACTTGCCATTTCCCAGCTTGATCAGAAAGAAAACTTTATCCGTGAGAAGCTCTCCTTCTCAAAAGAAACAAAAGGGTCAGAGGAAGTGAGGGTAGGCATCACAGGCAGAGACAACAACATGGCTTAAGGCCCGTTTGCAAAAAGAATTATAACAAACACACCCTAGGGATAAGGTGGTTCATTTAAAGCACACAGAGAGAGCACTTCACTCATGTTCAGAATAATCCAGTCATCTTCCATCTCTCCGAGGGCAAAGGCCAAAGTCATTCCAATGGTCCACAAGATCCTGTGTGGTCTGCCCTGAGCAACTCCCTTTCCTCTCCCCACTCGGCTCCAGCCACACTAAGCCTTATTACTGAGCCTTGAAATAAACCTCAGGGACCTTGCACATTCTGTTCCCTTCTCTAGCTATTCATACGACTTGCCCCGCCACCCCACCCCACCCCCCCACCGCTCCACCTCCTTCGAGTCTGGATTGAAATCTCACCTGCTCAGTGAAGTATGGCCCTCTTTTAAATTGCAACCCCCCTCTTCTACTCCCTCCTCCTTCCTGAACCTCTTTGTTCCCATTGCACTTATGCCTTCTGAGATAGGCCGTCTCGCCAGCTAGAACGAAGCTCCGTGAGGTCAGGAATTTTGCTTCTGTCTACTAGTGCATTCCCAGTGCCAAGAAAGGACAGTCCTGGCCACCTGATAAATGTTTTACTGAGTGAATGAACGAATATAATCCCTCATGAAACAGTGGAAGCAAAAGAGGAACTGTCAAGAGACCAATTGCCAGGAGCCCTGAGTGTCAGCACCAGGAGATGGAACCTAACCTAGGCCCCTTCGGGAGCCACAGGTCTCGGCAGGCTCACGCTCTAGGAGGACCCTCTGGCTGAAGTGTGGAATTGAGACGGGCCACGCTACCTGGAAAGGGACAGCAAGACAGCTTCAGGGATGAAGGCCACGCTCCAGAGGAGAAGATAGGAAGGGCCTCAGTGAAGGTCATGACCTTGAGCTGGAGCAAAGGGGAGCAAAGGAACAGAGTGCTCAGTGTCTGGAGTGAGAACCGACAGGACACTTGTTGACAATAACGGAGGACTAGGAGAGGATGTGGATGCCCTGAGTGACGCCCTGGTTTCTGTCCAGGACAACTGGGTCAATAGACGATCAAATTAGAGAGGATACAAGGTGTCAGTTCGGGGAGGGGTGAGTTCAGTGTGACAATGAAGATGTCTGGACGTAGCTGGACGTAGAGATGTGATGTTCAGTGAAGATGTGGGCGGTGCCACCACATCTATGATAGTAGCCAGAGACAGTGCCAAATTGCATGAATTTGCAAAATTGCAGGGTTGCAAAATCCTGGAATTTTAATGGCGGCCTTGCTGCAGCATCCTGCAGTTGTGGATGATAAGAAGATATGGAGACGATAGGAAGTATTACCATTGATACGAGCATAGGTGAGAGACAGATCTCTCTATCTCCCCTTCCGCCCCCAGGGAGAACTTGGTATGAGTTACCCCCGTAAATTCCCATGGAGTGACTGATCCCATAGAATGATGAGGAGAGCACTAGTATTCACTAATGTTATGGCTGAATTTGGTCTTGTGGGCTAGCCTGGGAACCTAATCACCACCTACAGAACATCGTTTCCTTAGCAAGATGCATATTTCATTCATAAACTTTAGGTCTGCTGATCATGTCAGAAATCTCCCTACCATCCTACCTTGTGCAAAATTCCAGTTGTAGGTTTTAGACCCTTTTTTTAACTGTGTACTAAAATTTTTATGCACATGAAGAACAACTGTTTGAAGCATGTGAGTCGTCTTCTTCCAGTTCCCAACTACGTTGCTGATACTTAAGAGCACAGGTCACATACCTGCTAACTTTGTTGAAACTCTGGAAGGGATCCCTGAGGGGAAGAGTATAAAGAAAAGAGAACGAAGATCCCAAGACATAAGTGAACTTTTTATTTATTATTGTCCTGCACAATCTCCGCAGCTATTCAGCAAAATGATTGAGAAGGTAAAAAAGGAAAATCAAGTTCATCTTTCCCTGAGACTGAGGCATGCAGTGATTTGAATGATCATCTTCCCTCCAAAATTCACATCAAAACTTAACTCCCAGGGCAATCATATTAAAAGGTGGGGCCATTCGGAGTTGAGTAAGATATGGGAGCCCCACACTCATGGTTGAGATTAATACTTTCTAAAAGGGCTGGAAAGAACTCCGAAGCCATGTTTCCCTTCCACCTGGCTTTTGTGAAGACGCAGCACACATGGCCTCTGGAGGAAGCAGTGCTCAAGGCGCCATCTTGGAAGTGGAGACTGGGCCCTCACCAGACACTGAAACTGCTCATGTCTTGACCTTGGACTTCCCAGCCTCATAACTATGAGAAAATGAATTTCTTTTCTTTATAAATTACTCAGTCTAAGGCATTTTGTTATAGCAGCATGAAGTAAAGCAAGGTATAGTTTCATGATGGGAGTGGTAAACCCTTAAGTCATATTGTAAGAGAAAAAGAAATCGTGAGACTGCACACGGGAGACCTGGTAGGTCCCCTCCTGTGGCAGGGAAGGAGGGGATGAGTTGGGGCAACACAGAACTAGGATTAGACCCAACTCAAGACCCAACCAGTGATGGCAGCTCATTTAATACAGCAAGAACTAGAAGAGCAGTTACCGCTCAAACCACACAGGTCCCAGGAAGAATCTAGGATGACTGGTAATGTCCTAACTAAACCAAAATCTTTACTAGATACCAAGAGAAGGGTCAAAAAAAAAAAAAAACAGTAGTGCTAAATTCCCTGCATGAAGCAACATGGGATCCTGGGTCCAAATCTGGTTGTTTTAATACATCGTAGTGCTAAACCTTGGGGAGGAAGGGGTAAAACTCAGACTGCAGAGCCAACTCAAGCTCAAACACAAGAGGAATTAATAAGGAGAGAATGGACAATGACAGCCGCGTAGGTGAACAACTGGTCCAGATGATGCCCTTAGCTAACACAAGGGACTTCAGAGGCAAGAGCACCGTGCTTGGGCATTGCTTCATAAATCTGAAAAATGTAGCCTTCCAAGTTCCACTTCCAATATCAACCAATAATAAGTTCAAAACCCTTCCTAAGTCCTACTGCTCTGGGGCCAACTTTGTGACCAAAATGGTGTTTCTCAATGAACTCTTTTTTGGGGGAGAGAGGGATACCAGGGATTGAACTCAGGGGCACTCAACCACTGAGCCACATCACAGCCCTGTTTTGTATTTTATTTAGAGACAGGGTCTCACTGAGTTGCTTAATGCCTCGCCATTGCTGAGGCTGGCTTTGAACTCACGATCCTCCTGCCTCAGCCTCCCAAGCTGCTGGGATGACAGGCATGCGCCATCGCGCCGGGCTTCAATGAACTCTTGATTCAATTTGCTTCTTGACTTATGACCTGTCAACAAAAGTGAGCTACTATCTCCTAAAATATGAAACTGGGTTTTCTAAGGCCCCCCACCTTGATGGGGTACTGCTTCAGGTAAGGTGTCTCTTTTTGATGGAGATTATTTTTTTTCTGCTGAAATAGACCCTCTATTCTTCCCATCTGTGTCCTTGTCATACCTGAAGCATTTATGCGAATAGGACACATTTATTTATTTTATTGTATTTTTTCGCTACTGTCCTGACAACTGTGTAACAGAAAACAATATACGACTGGACGTCCCCAGGGGGAAACAGTGGATCTGATTGGAATAACTGATATGATGAAGCCCTTAGGGGGGAAAAAAAAGGTGTCTATATGAGGGGGAAAAAGCAGTACAAATAAAAAGGAAGAAAGAAGACAATAGTAAGCCAATTAGAAATTCTACGGAGTGGAGCACAGGCAATTTTTCAAGAAAACAAACAAAAATCACAATACACCTTTTGGGTCTATTTCTATCACAGTATTTGCTAGTGAGGTAAATCGTCAAAAAAACTTCATTATTTTGAAGGATGGGAGACGGGAAGCAAAAGAAAGTTAAATCCTCAACAGGATGCAAATAGATCATATCTAAAGTTGATCTATCGATGAATAGGTAAAGGAGATTTTTTATATGTTTAAAGAAAAATGCTCAAAGAGTTAAAAATGATGGTCTCCAGAAAGCAGAAATGATTGGAGCTTTTCATTACAAGCTCTTTGCTCTTGTTTACTTTTTTTTTTTTTAATTAGCATGGGACTTAGGGTTGGACAACGTCTTACTGAGCATCTGCACCATGCTATGTATTTTCTTTTCTTTTTTAATATTTATTTTTTAGTTTTAGGTGGACACAATATCTTTATTTTACATTTATGTGGTGCTGAGGTTCGAATCCAGGGCCTCATGCATGCTAGGCGAGCACTCTACCACTGAGCCACAATACCAGCCCTGCTATGTATTTTCTACATACTGTTTTGCTCAGATGTTGCAATGACAACAAAATCACTTCTCTAGTTCTCACTCTGTGCCCGTTACTACTCTAAGCACTTAACGTTTATTAACTCATTCAATCTCTGAAACAAGTTCATGAAGTAGTTGGTCTTATTCTGCCCACTTAGCAGATGAGAAAATCGAGGTACAAAGAGTAAATAACTTGCTCAAGATTGTGCACTCAAGAGTGGTGGTACGGGAACCTTGACCCAGGCAAACTGACGCCCAAGTCTGTGCTCCTAACCTCTGCTCTGCTCAATAACTTAAGCCAAGGTATAAATACAATTATCTAAACCTTGAAGTTGAGCAAATATGTTGGGAGATCTTTTCCAAGATCACAAAGACAGTATGTTATGGGATCTGGTTTGACCCAGGGTTAGATTTATTTTGACACACATTGTCAATTTTCCTATTGCATCATGTAAATTTGTGTTTAAAAACATGAGCTGACGAGAATCAAGAGGAGAATGTCCCCATCCACACATCGGCTACTCAACTTAATGTTGAACATTCTAGCCAGTGCAATAAGGTAAGAAAAGGAAATAAAAGGTGCACCAACCAGAAAGGAAGAAACAGAACAGTCCATACTTACATGTGATATGATGACGTGAAAATCCTAAGGTATCTACAAAAATAAAAAATAAACTAGAACTAATAAATGAGCTCAGCAAGATCAAAATAAACATACAAAAAATCAATTGCATTATTATGTTTCTTTAAGCACCTATACATAATTATAACACATAATTCTTCCATGAGCACATGGAAACTGCAATTTAAAAGCTAGGAATGGAACCACCATTAGACCCAGTTACCCCACTCCTCAGCATATATCCAAAGGATTTAAAATCAGCATACTACAGTGACACAGCCACAGCAATGTTTATAGTAGTACAATTCACAATAGCTAAGCTGTGGAAACAACTTAGGTGCCCCTCAAGAGATGAATGAATAAAGAAATTGTAGCATATGTACACCATGGAATATTACTCAACCATAAAAAAGAATGACTTGGTGACATTTGCTAGTAAATGGATGTATGAGAATATCACACTAAGTGAAATAAGCCAATCCCAAAAAAATCAAAGGTTAAATGTTTCCACTGATGTGTGGAAGCTGACCCACAACAAATAGGGGAAGGGAAAGAAGAGAAGCGTAGTAGATTGGACAAAGGTGGACAAAAGGAAAGGGGAGAGGATAAGAAAAACAGTAGAATAAATCTACCAAAATTTTCCTGTATACACATACAAAAATACCTAAGTGCATCCCACTATTGTGCCCACCCACAAAAATAGGATCCTAAAAAAAAAATAGGATCCTAATCAGAATAAGATATATCCCATGCTTGTATAATTTTTTCAAAATGAATTCTACTGTCATGTATAACTAAGAAGAACCAATAAAATATAAGATAAACTAGTTGCAAAAGCTATATTAGAGGGGCTGGGGTTGTGGCTCAGTGGTAGAGCGCTTGCCCAGCACATGCAAGGCCCTGGGTTCAATCCTCAGCACCACATAAAAATAAATGAATAAAGATATAGTGTTCAACTAAAAAATAAATATTTTTTTAAAAAAGCTATGTTAGAAGCAGTTAATAGAGAAATGTCTTCCAAATATATATATATAAAACCTTATAATTGCTCGGTAAAATGAAACATTGAAGTGTAAATATGACTCAATATGTACAGCAATTATATGTTGAAGACAATGAAGTGAAAGAGTTAAATAACCAGACCGATGGTGTTTGTGAGTAGAACGCTTAGCATAGTAAAGATCTTGAGTCTCCCCCAAATTTATATATAGACTTTTAACATGATTTCTATCCAAAGCCCAGCAGGTCTTTTTGTAGATAAAAACAACATTATTCTAAAATGCATATGGAAAGGCAAAGGAGCCATTGAGAAGACACTGGTAAACCAAGAGGAACGTGTGTGTGTGTGTGTGTGTGTGTGTGTGTGTGTGTGTAAAATACCAAATCTACGTGGTAATGACTAAAGGAGAGACAAGAGATTGACAGCATACAATATAAAACCCAGAAGTGGTGGCTCACAAAACAACCAACTAATTTTTGACAAAGATCCAAAAGCAATTTAATGGAGGAAATGTAATCTCATCAAATGCTACAGAAGCACACACACAAAAAAAAAAAAAAAAATTAAAGTATCTTGACCAAAATCTCATATCCAATATTAAAACTAACTCAAAACGGATCATAGATTTCAATGTAAAATATAAAACTACAAATAGTTTAGAAGAAAATCTTTGGGATGTACAGTTTGGTGAAGAACTCTTAAATATGACACCAAAGCCATAAATCATAAAAGAATAGATCAATAAATTGGACTTGGGAATGGAAAACTTTTATTCTAAAAAAATACCTCATTAAGAGGATGAAAAGATGAGCTAGAAGAGAGTCACCACAAACCATAGAGCCAACAAAGGCATCATAGCCAGAATAAAGAAATCTTAAAACCCAACCGTGGAAAACAACTCACAAGTCAATGAAAAAAAAAAAAATATATATATATATATATATATATATATATATATATATGTATGTATGTTAGTGATGTCTAACCACTAGAAAGATGTAAATCAAGACCACAATGAGATATTACTATTAAACCAACTAAAATAGAAAATAGTGATAATAACAAATGCTGGTGAGGATGATGGATAAACTAGATTCTTTTATGCTTTTTGAATGTAAAAGTAGATTGAAACTTTCTTTAAAAATGAAATATATAATCTGTGACCCAGCAATTGTACTCCTGGGCATTTATTCCCAAAGAAATGTAAACTCGTGTGCACATAAAAACTGTATATGACTATTCCTGGCAACTTTATGTATAACAACCCAAAACCAGAAACTATGCAAAGGTTCCTCAATAAGGGACGTGGTTAAACAGTGGTACACTCAGACCATGGGATGCTCCACAGTAAAAATCAATGAACTGTTGATACACACAACTTTAATAGATCTCAGGGGCATTATGTTGAATGGGGGAGAAGCTATTTTCAAAAGATCATATACTTTATGATTCTCAAAAATAAAAAAATGATAAATGAAGTAGATTAGTGATTGCTCGGGATTAGGGATAGTGGAGAGAAGAGGGGTGAGTGACTGTAAAGATGGTCAGGAAAAGATGTCAAAGGCTCTGTTTCTAGCTCTGAGGCTTACTCTGAATTCATTTATTCAGCACATTAATATTTCTTAATCATCTACTATCTGCCTGACCAGGCACTTTAAAGGACGATCAGTTAAATTTGTAGTTCAGGGGTAGTATAAACAAATTATGTGTAAGTACATCCCATGCAATATTTGGGACATACTTATACTCAACATTCTTTTGTTGTTTATCTTAACTTCAAATTTAACTGGATGCCCTGGACTTTTGTTTATTTAGTTTCTGGTGATCTTTGGGTTTATGTTGTTTATTTCGTTAAATCTGGTAGCACAGCCAGAGTTCCTGCCCTGGTGGAGTTCATAATCTACTCAATTGAACAGGGAAAACGTTTTCAAGCAACAACTAAATTAACAAATAAAGGACATACCAAATTCTGTAATAAAGATAATGGAGGATGGTGTTAGCCAAGGGAAGTCAGGGAATGCATCTCTAGTAAGATGATATTTGACTTGCTGAGACCTAAAGGGTCAACAGTCTATGGAGACTGGAGTAAGAACGATCAAATGAAAGGGAACTTATGTAGGAAAGGGAGGAAGACAAGGAGGAGGGAGAGGAGGAGGAGGAGGAGGAGGAGGGGGAGGAGAAGGGGGAGGAGAAGAAGGAGGGAGAGGAGGGGGAGGAGGGGAAAGGGGGAGGAGGGGTGGGGGAGGAAGGGAGGGGGGTGGGGAGGGGGAGGAGGGGGAGGAGGGAGGGGTAGGGGAGGAGGGAAGGGGAAGGAGGGGAAGAGGGAGGGGGAGGAGGGGAGGGGGAGGAGGGAAGGGAGGAGGGGAGGGGGAGGAGGGAGGGGAGGAGGGAGGGGAGGAGGGGAGGGGGAGGAGGGAGGGGAGGAGGGGTGGGAGGAGGGGGAGGGGGAAGAGGGGGAGGGGGAAGAGGGGGCGAGGAGGAAGGGGGAGGAGGGGAGAAGGGAGAGGAGGAAGGGGGAGGAGGGAAGGGGGAGGAGGGGAAGAGGGAGGGGAGGAGGGGGAGGAGGGAGGGGAGGGGGAGGAGGGAAGGGGGAGGAGGGGAAGAGGGAGGGGGAGGGGGGAGGAGGGAAGGGGGAGAAGGGGAAGAGGGAGGGGGAGGAGGGGAGGAGGGAGGGGGAGGGGAGGAGGGAAGGGGGAGGAGGGGAGGGGCGAGGGGAGGAGGGGAGGGGGAGGAGGGAGGGGAGGAGGGGAGAAGGGAGAGGAGGAAGGGGGAGGAGGGGAGGAGGGGGAGGAGGAGGGAGGGGGAGGAGGGGTGGGGGAGGAGGGGGAGGAGGGGTGGGGGAGGAGGGAGGGGAAGAGGGGGAGGAGGGGTGGGGGAAGAAGGAGGGGAGGAGGGTGGGGGAGGAGGGAGGGGAGGAGGGGGAAGAGGGGGAGGGGGAGGGGAAGGAGGAGGAGGAGGGGGAGGAGGAAGCCAAGGGAGTTGGAGCCATTGAGCAAGACAGAAGAGCCCAGAGAGAAGCAGGGACCAAATCCCACAAGCCACCAACGAGGCACAAGAAGGTAATTCATGCTTGAGAAACAGCCCAGGTGGATGAGATTATCTCTGTTGCCATTTAGGAAGCTCAGGCCATTCGTAGAGAACACCTTGGAGAGCAGGGAGGATAAAGGCAAGAAAACCGGGTGAGACAGTCTGGGTGGGACACGGTTATAATCAATGATACAGGTGGTGATTTTGGCTGAAGCAGCGGCAAGAGGATGGAAAGGCACAGAGGAATTTTGGAAGGAGGGTCAGCTGGACCTGCAGATGGACCAAAAGAAGGGGACAAGGATAAGGGAAGGGTCAAAGGCGACTCCTGGGTCTTGGACTTGAGCAGCTGGAAGAATCACCATGCTGTGGGCTAGGATGATGAGGATGATGGAGGAGATGGGTGTTGTCGGCAGCTTGTTTGTGGCGGTGACCAAGGAAACCAACAAGACGACAGAGGAGGGAGAGTTTATTCTGGTGGCTTCAGAGGTTCGGTCCATTGTCCTTAGCCCAAGGGGAGGCAGAATATCATGGTGGAAGGGTGTGACAGAGTAAAGCAGCTCAAGACACAGCAACCAGGAAGCAGAGAGAGAGAGAGCTGTGCTCACCAGGGACAAAATCTACACCCCAAGACACTCTCCCACTGATTCCTCCAGCCACACCCTACCTGCCGACAGTTACCACTCAGATGGTCCACATCAGTGAATTAACCCATTGATGGCATGCAACTCTCAGAGTCTGATCATCTCACCTCTGAACATTCTTGCACCGTCTCACTCGTGGACTTTGGGATGATGGCACCACATGTCCAAACCATGGGTTAATAGAGGACAAGAGTTGGGATGTCAAGCTCTCCATGTTGGACATACTGAGATGGAAATTCCCAAGAGACAGCCAAACAAAATATCAAGTAATCTCTCTGAAGCTCAACAGAGGGGACTTGGACAGAGGTCAAAATTGGGGAGTTACAAAAAACTTAGCACCAAAAACAAAAATAACCTAATCAATAAATGGGCTAAGGAACTGAAAAGACACTTCTCAATAGAAGAAATGCAATCAATCAACAAACATATGAAAAAAATATTCATCCTCTCTAGCAATTAGAGAAATGCAAATCAAAACTACCCTAAGATTTCATCTCACTCCAGTCAGAATGGCAGCTATTAAGAATACAAACAACAGTAAATGTTGGCGAGGATGGGAAAGTGGGGGAGGCGCACTCATACTTTGCTGGTGGGACTGCAACCCAATCTGAAAAGCAGTATGAAGATTCCTCAGAAAACTTGGAATGGAACCACCATTTAACCCAGTTATCCCTCTCCTCGGTTTATACTCAAAGAACTTAAAATCAGCATACTACAGGGACACAGCTACATCAATATTCATAGCAGCTCAATTCAGAAAAGCTAAACTATGGAACCAACCTAGGTGCCCTACAACAGATGAATGGATAAAGAAACTGTGGTATATATCCACAATGGGATATTATTCAGCATTAAAAGAGAATAAAATGATGGCATTTGCAGGTAAATAGATGGAGCTGGAGAATATCATGCTAAGTGAAGTCAGACAATCCCCAAAAAAAATCAAAGGCCAAATGTTCTCTCTGATAAGTGGATGCTGATCCATGGTGGGGAGGGTGCGTTACATGGGAAGAATGGAGGAACTTTGATTGGGCAAAGGGGAGGGGAGGGAGGAGAGTGGGCATGGGGACAGGAAAGATGGTGGAATGAGATGGACGTCCTTACCCTAGGTACATGTATGACTGCACATATGGTACAAAGCTACATTGTATACAACCAGAGAAATGAGAAGTTGTGCTCCATTTGTGTACAATGAATCAAAACACATTCTGCTGTCATGTAAAACTAATTAGAAAAAAAATTCTTAAATGTGTTTCACCATTTTAAAAAACATGGGACATTACTAGCACATAGATAACTGGTTCTTGACTCTGGCTGCTCAGTGAATTACCTAAAGAGCTTTTTAAAAGAGGTGCTGCCGAGGTCCGACCTCCAAACCAACTGAATCAGACTCTCTCAGGGAGCCACTTAGGCATCAGACCTTCTAAGGAACTTACACTTGGAGACTGGGGGAAGGAGGAGGATCCATCAAAAGATGATCCAAGTGGCCAGGGAGGCAGGAAGGAGGCCAGGAGACGTGGCTCCTAGCAGCTGAAAGGTGTTGCCTTGAAGAGGAGAAAAGATACTACTGTGCAGATGGCGTGAGAACCCAGAGAATGAACACAGGTGCAGACACTTTCTAGGCTGTTGGTGAACAAAGACCCAATGAACTCCTACCACCCTCCAAAGAGAAAAGTCACTCCCCTCCTCGTACAGCCCTGGTAAGCTGTGCCCACGGGGAAGGAGCTTCGAGAGATGTTGGAGGGAAGTCTCGCCCCAGAACCTCCTGCACTTGGGAGAGTCAAGCAAAAATCCTTGGTTTCAAGGGTCAAACCCATGCATGGCCACTCTGCTTAGCCCAGGGCCTACCGTTTCCCCCTCCTCGCCTTCACCACGATCATGGGTGTGGACACCACCCCTAGAGCCTCCGGGGTGCCAGCCAGAGTTCTCAGGGCTTTATGTCTATGTATCCATTAGCATTTGTTATGGTTTAGGTATGAAGAGTCCCCGAAAGCTCATGTGTGAGACAATGCAAGAATCTCCAGAGCTGAAATGGTTGTGAGATTTGTAACCTGATCATTAGATTAATCCACTGAGAGACTAATTAGGTGGTCACTACAGGCAGGTAGGGTGTGGCTGGAGGAGATGGGTCACTGGGGGTGTGACTTTGGGGTTCATATTTTGTCCCTGATGAGCAGACAGAACTCTCTCTCTCTCTCTCTCTCTCTCTCTCTCTCTCTCTCACACACACACACACACACACACACACACACACACACACACCTTTCTGACCACAAGTCCTGAGCTGCTTTCCTCTACCATCCTATTCCACCATGATGTTCTGTGTCACCTGGGGCCCAGAGCTATGGAGTTGGCCCTCTAGGGAGTGAGACCTCTGAAACCATGAGCCAAAATCAACTTCTCTTCTTCTGTTGTTCTTGTTGGGTCCTTTGGTCACAGCAATGCCCAAGGGAACTAAAACAGCCTTCAAGACAAGTTAACTACGGTTGTTTATTTTGTTATTAATTCCAAATGGTTTGACTTCCCTCATGGGCATCTGAGGAAGGTGTAGGGGCCATTTTTTTTTGGTCACTCCAGAGCCACTGTTCTGACAGGAGATTCACAATGTCCCATAGATCTTCTCCGGAAGAAGCAAAGGAGGGGTGTAAGGGGAGCCCCAGAGCACTCATGGGCCTCCAGACCCACGTGCCAGCACTAAGGCCACTGGGCAGACACATGACTGTCGTAGACACAGATTGGGACCCATGTTGATATCTGAATCCTTCATAGAGACTGTGCCACAGGCTGCTTCTGAGCTATTCAGAAGGCGTCTGGACAGAGAGAGCCTCCCTGGGTCCTTCAGTTCCACAAACTCTTATTTACTGAGCGCTCACAGCGACCTGAACATGGAAGCCTCTCCCTGACCTTGGGAAATAGAGAGTGTTCTCCCATTCCTCGGGTGGGGAAGCTGAGGCTTAGGGAGGTTAAACAACTCGCCCAAATCCACACAGACAGTCACCACCAGGGTCGGGACTTGAACTTTAAGTCCCTAACTCCAGGTTCAGATTCTTTCTTCTAAAACACTTGTTGCCTTTTTATAAAAAATTTTTTTTAATTTTTTTTAAAAGGTAGGGCTATGGTTAATAAAAGAATCCAAAAACAAGATCTAGGAAGACTTTGCCCTCCCTACATTAGGGGCTGGGGAAATGGGCAAAGAATATGAATAGGGGATTGGCAGAAGAGGCCCACGAATGCGAAAAGTGAAAATAAAACACACTTTTAAAAATACACATACATTATTTTTACATCCACTGGATTTTTTTTTTTTTAATGTAAAAGTCAGGGCCTGGGGATGCAGCTCAGTAGTGAAGCCCTTGCCAAGCATGCATAAGGCCCTGGGTTCAGTCCCCAGAACCACATAAAAAAATGAAGAAAACAAAAAAAAATAAGATTTTTTTTAAATGTCAAAGTCAGAAAATAATCAGCACTAGAAAGCCTGTGGGAATGGGAGCTGGGGGTGGCTGCAGTGGCTCCACAGTGCGGGTGATGGCATCTAGGGATGCTTAAAATCCTCCTGCCCTCAGTGGAGCTCGAGATCATCACACTGAGCAAAATAAGCTGAACTGAGAAAAACAGGGGGCAACATAAAGTAAAAGGGGAATTTTAGGGACAGGAACTAGAGTGGGGAGGAGAAAGTAAGAGCAGTGAGCAGGTGCATACCTCCAGCATATTGCCAACGTCACCAGGAAACCCATTGATCTGTATAATCAACAGGCACCAAGGACTAAATATTTTTTTGAAATAAAAAGAAAAGAAACAAATTGATATGTGGGGGAGTAAATATACTTCTGCCCAACAGCCTAGCAATTTCTCTTTGAAGTTCAGTCCACAGAGAAACTTCTCTCACTTGCATATGAAGAAACACATATGAGAATATTTTCCATCCCTAACAAGGGAAACAAGGAAATCACTGAAATGTCCATTATCATGGATTGGGTGCACAAAATGTGGTAAATTCATCCTACTAACGACTACCCAGGGGCTGGGGTTGTGGCTCAGTGGCAGAGCACTTGCCCTGTACATGTGAGGCACTGGGTTCGATCCTCAGCACCATATAAAAATGAATAAACAAAATAGATATTTTTTTTAAAAAAGACTGTTCAGAAGTTAAAGCGAGTGATTCGATGACTATTTAGCGTCATGAAGAGGCCTCAAAGAGAGGCAAGTTTGAAGAGTGATGCACAAAGTAGGGTTCCATTGTTGGAGAGAGGTAAGTTTCAGGATAGGGTTAGGTTCTGGAACTTGGGCAAAGAGGGGACATGTTTGGGATCAGAGGAATCTTGGTTCAAACTCCACAACATGCCTGTTTCTAAACTTTGTGACTCGCTCCTGACCACTGTCTTCCCCTCTTCCTACTCTGTAAGTCCATTTTCTGGTACTAGAACAAAATACCTAAAGCTGAGTCCTAATAAAGAAAAGAGGTTTATTCTGCTTGCAATTTTGGAGGTGGAGAGCCCAAGAGCAGGTGGGGTCACCTTGTGGCAGATGGTATCACAATGTCAGGAGCATGTGCAAGAGGGAGAGATTACATGGGAGACCAGGCTGGGATTCAGAGGCCAGGCTTGCTGTGTGACAATTCGCTGGTACCAAAACCAACTAGTTCCTCGAGAGTGGCATTAATCCCTTCCAAGAGTGATGCCCCCAGTGACCTATAGCCACCATCCACTAGAGCTTCCTCGTAAGGGTTCGTGACCTCAGAATACCACCCAAGTGACCACCAGGTGTCTATCACATGAGCTCCTGGGGGACACTCTGTAATCACAGCCCTTCTGCCTTCCCACCTCTCGAGCTCCCTCCCTCCCTCCCTCCCTCCCTCCCTTAGGATCAATCTAGGTTCCTGAACCGGTTTCAGAGAAACTCCGAATTCCCTGACATTGTAAGTATCATTTTATATTTATGAGTGTTTTGCTGGGTCTGTGTCTTTCATGAGGTTCTCAGAGAAGTCGACGTCCCAGAAGAAGATCTCAATTCAAGGGGAAAAAAATATATATTTTTTTCAGAGAATACATGTAGCTTTGATACAGTTTGCTTGGTCTATCATGCCTTGGGAGTAGGAGTTATTTCTTACCAGAAGAAAACACACACACACACACACACACACACACACACACACACACAAAAGAGAGAGTAAATGTAAAGTGATTTGTTCTGACCCTGTTTCCACGAGCCCCGTGCCCTGGGAGGAAATGCCCTGCTTTAGGAAACAAACATCTTCATCCTGCCCAGCCGCCAGGCCTCCCATCCATCATGTGAGGCAGGCTCCGGGCAGCCACCGCCTCCTCTGTCATTCCTGACCCTCTCCATCACCTGTCAGGGTCTGGCCGGGGCCAGCTTGTTGGCGATTATGAAGATTTTCCTATCCAGCCAAGGTGTCCAGCTGGGGAAAATACACGGGATCACGTTCTGCAGAGGTCACCCGCGCAGAGGGCCACACGCAGGTCTAGGCACAGCTGCAGGGGACCCTGGGATCGAATTAAGCTCCTCTGCCATCCAGGGTTGTGGGACCCCATGGATCTGCTGGGGAGACCAGTGAGATGGGCACACTCCTCACACCTGGGGTTGGCGAGGGTCAGCCAGGCAGCTCTGCTGATTCTGGGCAATCTGCCCTTTTTTTTTATTTTTTTTTCTGGGCATCAGCTGGCCTCTCCACTCCCGTGGACTGGCCTCTGCTGGGTGACTGGGGTGTGGAGACTGTGCTCCAAGCACACTAAGCAGGATGTGTTCTCACGCTGACAGCAGAAGTACCCAAGAGAGCAAGCACCAGACTGCAAGTCTGTTTGAAGCCTCCCGCTGCACCTCTCCTGCTATGCACCACTAGTTAAAGCCCCAGATCCAGGACGGGGGTCAACACCCTGCCCACAGCGAGAAGAGATAGGGAGCCAAGTGAGAGCCTGCATTCTGAGGTCAGGATCTGCCTTTTAGCAGTTACCCAACTTTGGGGAAGGGGCGTCTTTTAAACTCTCCACTTCTCACCTAGCGCTCTGAGAGTGAAGCCTTGTTGTTTTTAATGTAGAAAAACAGCTCATAGCATGGTGAAGGCCTAGGCACCTGCTAGGACTTGGATATGGTCTGGGTGTCCCCTGAGGGTCCACGTGTGGGTGGCTTGGACTCAGGAGGGAAGTTGGGAGTTGCTATGGAGTCTTTAAGAGGTAAGGCAGAGTGGGAGGTCCTTGGAGGACTGGCCCTCCAGAGGGATTGAGGTATGTCTCCTGCAACCCCTGAGTTCTCAGGAGAGGGTTGTTTTAAAAGGAGCAAGCCTGTCACAGCCCCACACTTCTTGTCATATGTCACAGCGGCCCAATCTTGAGCTTTGAACTGACAAGCCTGCGAGCTCCATAAACCTTTTTTCTTCATAAGTTAGTTCTCCCAGACATTGTGTTATAGGAACACAACAAAAATTCAGCACCTTAATATGCTCTCGGTGGAATTTTATTATCTTCTCTTTTAATGTTTCGATGAGTGCATGATAGCTACACATAATAGTGGGGTTCATTTTGATATATTCATACGTGCATGGAATAGAATTTGCTTCATTTCCATCCCTAGTACTTCTGCTCTCCCTCTCCTTCTTCCGCTCCCTACTCCAGTGGGACCCAGGCAGCTTTGATGCACTTGGACTTTGGGAATCATCCCTCTCGCTGTGCGTGGAAGCCGGAGACCACTATGTGAAGGAGTCTAAGCCAGACTCCTAGAGGATGAGAGGCCCGTGAAGGGGAACTAAGGATCCTCGGTCAACCTAGCAGCTGACCACAGTGAAGATGCCACCCTGGTTCCACCAGGTGACCGTCGGGGCTTAATGATTGTTGAATGAAGTCACAGCACCACTTATGAAAGGCACTGACCTTAGGACGCAGTGGGTGGGCACCTGCTATTGCCTATGGTCTTGGGAGTTGACCATCCGGGCAGGGCTCTGCTGGGTTTTCTGGCCACTACAAGGGGTCTCTTATAGATTCTTGTACAGTTCTATTTTTGTGTGTGTGTGTGGTGCTGGGGATTGAACCCAGGGCCTGGTGCCTGCGAGGTAAGCACTCTACCAACTGAGCCATAGCCCCAGCCCCCAGTTCTAATTTTTTAACCACATGCACGCACACATGCACACGCACGCACGTGTGTTCTTTCAAAACAACCATTTAAAGTAAAATATATAGATTAAAAACAAACAGCGCTCCTGAGCTGCACGCCTGGAGCCCCATGTTAATGAGCAGCACATGCACCACATGCATTTTTTGGTGATTGCTGGCAGCTGTCCCCAGAAGCTTGCTGGAGACGGCAGGAGGGTGCTGCCATTTCTGGGCACAGGCTGCCCTCTGCTGTCAGTTTTTGGATTAGCACCCACCGGACTCCACTGAAGAAGCCGGTCCCCATCAGATGGTCAATTAAGAGAACATCTTCCTTGCCTGTAAGCCTCACTCTCTCAGGAAGCCCTAGAAGCCCAAGATAAAAGGAAAAAACATGTCCCCCACCTTCACACCCCCATTTCCATTTGTCTATTACCCTTTGACATTTTGTAAAAGACTTTGTGTTTTAGAGCAGTTTTAGGTTCATGGTAAATGGAGAGCATGCACAACTTCCCCATGACCCGCATCCCAAGCCAGAGTGATAGCGACCAGGAAGCAGACAGAGCTCTGTGCAACAGGGACAAAATACAAACCCCAAAGGCACACACCCCCGTGGCCTACTTCCTCCAACCACACCCGACGTGCCCATGGTTATGGCCCAGTTAATCCGTATCAGGGAATTAATCCATCGATATGGTACAACTCTCACAATCTAATCATTCTGTCTGGATAGTTTTGCATTGTCTCACACATGAGCCTCTGGGGACACCGCATATCTAAACCATAGCAGTGTTGCACAGTCTATGGGTTTGGACAAATATACAACGTCATATATCCACCCTTCGAGTATCACAGGGTAGTTCCACTGGCATAAAAATCCTCTATGTTCCACCTGTCTGTCCTTACATATACCTACCCACACCCCCAATCCCTGGCAAACACTCTTTGTTTTTTTTTAACTGTCCATTGTTTGACCCGGAAATCTGAAAAGGAATCTTTGTATGATTCCAACTCGGTGACATTCAGGAAAAGGCACAACCATATTGCACTGTTGAAAAGTCTCAAATATTCATCCCCTTGCTCATTTGGCTCTCCATGGGGTGTATGGGCATTGTTAGCCCATCTTGCTGGTCTGAGAATTGAGACTTTGTAAAACTTGCCTTGGTCTCATTGTCAAGCATCACGGTAAAACTTGGAGAGGAGTAAGGATTTTCCAGACTCGACTCACGGATGACTCAAGTGCAAAGAAGAGAGATGACTCATTCAAAGTCGCACTGATTTTTAAGTGGAAAATCCAGGAATTTAAAAAAAAAATCCATGAATTGTCATCTGCCTTATCAAGATTCTTCCTCAGAGTCCTGTCACCAGAGGAATCCAAGGAGTTCCCAGGGAGGAGGACCCTCAACCCAGGACTATTGGGTTCGTGACAAATGTCTCAGAAATGAATTTGAGAATGTGTCAGTTAGAGGCCCAGAGATTTCTTTAGGAAGTGAAGACATCTCGAGAGTGAGCAACATTTTGAAGTTCTCAGGCTCTTCTTTTAAAGATTTGGTGAGGCAGGCATTGGAATGTCTGTGGCCATGACAGCAGTCCGGGGACCACGGAAGGTTGATGGTGGCCTAAAAGTTCTCAGGATCCTTAGGCTGCCACTGTCTCCATCATCTGATCAGTCGATAGCATCGGAAAGTACCTTAAGTTATAGGTTTCTAAAAGACCCTCGCTCTCTTTTCTTCATCTGTTTATTATGTCCCCATTTATTATCACTCCCCATCACAGCCCATATGTGACCCTCTGGTATGAGATCTGAAGGGAGCGTGGCCTTTTGTGGAGAGGTGGAGAGATGGGGAGAGGCCAGGAGGACCCCAGACAGCAGGTGCATGTGGCACTCAACGGGTCGGGTAATATATATTTTTTTTCATTTTAATTCATCCTTCTCTCCTCAGTGCCCCCTGCTCCCCCTCCACTTCCCCATTTTGGAAGTAGCAAGCACTCCCTAGCCCCCACCGCCCTCTGTGAAAGCAGAAATGCGAGGAGGAAGAAGAGCTTCCATGCTTTTGAAACTTGCAGAGAGAATCACGTGAGAGAAAAGGTGTCTGGAATCTCCAAATACCTCCGAGCTGGATACTAACAGCCCAGATCCTGGAAACCCAGGGCCTCTGGTGTAGGCCACGGACCCCAGGGTTAGAGGGTGAGGCATCATGAGGAGGGCAGAGATTCCAAGAGAAATCCAGGGTTAGTGGCTATTCTTGTCCGTCACCTGTCACCTGCCCTTCCTGTTCCACCAGCCCCAGGCTGTTTTAAGGGAAAGGGAGACGGAAGACAGAGCTACCGGCTCAACTTGGGAAACCAAAGGTAGGTGGGACCTGCGTCTGAGCTTTGTGGGTGAAGTTTTGGAAGTTGAGCCTCACAGTGACCCCGCTCCCAAGTCTGTCACCACCCACCACCAATAACCTCAGACAGCAACAGTGGAATAGAAATGGCCGGTGGTCACCGACACCAAGAAGGCCAGGGCCTCTCAACCCCCAGTGTGTTCAGGGGACCATGTGACATTCTCCTTCTCTTCCCCTTTGTCCAAGAAGGAACCCAGGTGAGCCCAGGAAAGGCTCGTGGATCCAAGGGGACCCTGCAGCAGCCTGGGATGGCATGAAGTCAGCTTGGAACCATAAACACAGCCATCTTGGTGGATGACGGAAGGGACAGGGATCCCCAACACAGGGGAGCCGAGAGAAGGGGAGAGAGCCCAGGTGGAATCGATGGAGATGAATCTGAACAGACCAAGAAAACCTGGAGGGAGTTCGGCTCAGGTTGACCAGGAGTCCCTCCTCACCCTCAGCCCAGTGGGATCCAAAACAGAGGCAGGTGGAGTGGTAAAAACATAAGGAGGCAACAAGAGAACATGGGGGTTTTGTAGCCTGAAAAATGTAGTCCCACTGAGAAGAAGAGAAACAGAACTTGAACTTGAAGACCTGGGTTCAAACGGTGCCGTCCCACAGACTTGGAGGTGGTTTGAGACAAATCCCTTAACCTAGTTGGTTTGGGTTTGGTTTTTTGTTTGTTTGTTGAGATTAATACCTCCTTGAACCAGGGCATGTGACTTCTCTTGTAAACAGTGTAGACACTGACACGTCACCAGAGGGATGGATGTGACCCTCACTCAAGAAAAGTCATGGTAATCCCCACCCCACTCTAAAGGAGGTGATAATAACAGGACTGGGTATAAAAGCCAGGAGATGGGACAAGAGGAAATTGTCAGAGAAGATAGGGGACGGGAGGTACTGCAACCCACCACACCAGAAGCTTTAGTCAAGGAGACGCCTTGCAGAAATATCTGCAAATCAAAAGACAGAGCATGAACTGCATGATTACTGTGAGGTCAGGTTAAGCTAAGAGAAGGTGAAAAACTAAGCACAGAGGAGAGGGTTCTGATTGTGATGACAGGTCCAGCCTGCATGAGGGTCGACACACCACAAGTGTGCCCAGACCAAAGCCAGGTCCTCAGATTGCCACAGGGAGAACAAAGAGGGGGGAGGGAAGGGAGAAGGGGCTGGGGGAGGGAAGGGAAGAGAGAGAAGAGAAAATAGAAACCACACGGAGAACTAGACAAAAACACAGCAGCAGTCATTGTTCATCTAATTTCTCAGCCCATCAGCTGCAAATGGATGGAGCTGGAGACCATCATGCTAAGTGAAATAAGCCAAGCCCAAAACACCAAAGGCCGAATGTTCTGATATTCAGAGGCTGACACACCATGGCGGTGGTGGGGGCGGAATAGAAGTTCATTGGATTAGACAAAAATGGAATGAGGGGAAGGGAGAGGGATGGGAATAGCAAAGACAGTCGAATGAACGGGACATCACTTTCCTATGTTCGTATATGAACACATCATCAGTGTAACGCCACATCATGTACAACCACAAGAACGGGCAGCTATACTCCATGTACGTATAATATGTCGAAATACAGTCTACTGTCATGTATAGCCAAAAAGAACAAATGAATTCTCTTGGTCTCAGCCCTTGACATATCAAGTGTACAAAGGATCTAAATAACATAGTAAATGAAGTTGATATTATGAGTATGCATATTCAGTCCAAAAAGCATTTGCTGAGCACCTACTACGTGCCTAACGTTGTTCTAAGATGCTGAAGCAATAGGCATGAAATAAACTGAAATAATGAATGTGAGCTTGTGGGGCTCGCCTTGTGGCACAGAAAGGAAGACGTGATTGCCAGGCTCAGACGAGGCCTGCTGGGTCTCTTCACGGTAAAGTTGCTATATTTGCTCTTGTAAATAATAAATTTCCTCTTGGGAGATGCTCTGAGATTATGTCAACATTCTGTTTCTTATCATCTATTTACTTACAGGCGTTAGCATTCATTGAAGCCTCTTGCCTGAAACAATTGTTGCTATGGTGACTGCCATGTGGTGGTTTCCTAATTCCTTCACAGCGCCTGCATGTACTAATTGGAATTCTACCACAAGCACGATGCATCCCTTTCTCCCCATTTATTTAGCCATATATTTACTTAAGTCTGAAGGGACTCGTGGGTTTTTATTTTACTCTAATTTATCACCCAATACTATCATTATTTATTTTTAGGCCCGAATGGCCTCAGATCTGGCTGTCGGGTAGGCCTTAAAAACTGATCCTTCTGGATCATTCTGACATGTCCCATGGTTTGAGCACTGCCTTTCTTTCAAGTACAAGATATTCTAGACTCAAAATGTGCTCCCCTACCCTTGCTCTGGGGTTAACCATCTCTCCTACAATCCCTGGTTCTCCTTTTTGGAGGATGGTATTTAGACACCAAGATACAGGTACTAGGTGTGTCCATTGTTACTGGGATGTCATTGCTTATAGGTCCTTTCAGAGAACAGAAAGAGAGAAGAGCAAGAAACAGATCTAGATATTTAGACACATATACATATATTTATTTTTACATATCCCTACTTAAGTTTAAAACCAAAAGCTCATGCTGATAGCTACAGTGTCAATTCGACATCACTGAGTTTATGCTACCCTCTCCGCATATATATATATATATATATATATATATATATATATACACATATATATATATATCTTCCTCCTTTCTAGGAATGAGAAACGTGTCTCTCCTTATCACGATATATTTCCCTATTAGGATGCATACAAAGTAGTTTCAGATTATTTTTTAAAACCAGATATTTTGAGGAGTTAAGTCTCTAAAATGTAAAAAGGCTTTGCCCAAAGAGGACAGAACAGTGCAGACCAAAATAGGCATTGAAGAAGGCTCTCACAGGTATCAAAGCAGATCTTTCCAACAAACCAGCAAGAAACCTCAAGTTCAAGAACAGAATATAAAAAAAAAAAAAGAAGAAGAAAAGAAAAAAAAAACTAGATGAGAACCTGTCATTTGGATGTTAGTTGAGCCAAACATAAAATCCTAAGCTCAAAGTTGTTTTGCGTCACAAATTTGAAAATACTGATTAAATTGTCTTTCGGGGCTTCTAGACTTCATGTTTATTAACTTTTCCCTCACGATTCCTTTTCTCTCCATTGTGTGACCTTTTTATACTTCATGCTGGGCCAAACCAGCACGGGTTTTATTTTCAATGCCTTAATCATCTTGAGTTTTTAATACCAGTGTGTGTGTTTTAAGACCTTTAACGATTCTCTTTCATACCAGCCTGTAAAAATGTCTTGTGAATGCGACTTCTCGTCTAAGAACTATTAAAACATGATTTATGCCTATTTAAAAGTCTTTCTTTTCATATTTCCTCTTTTCCTTGTGTTTTGGTTTTTGAGGGTACTCCAACTATTACCTGCCCTTTAATAATGTTATTTCCCAAATTATTTGTTCATTTCTAACGGTGTATTTATCTTTCCACTGACAAAAAAAGAAAACCCAGAAGAGCTAAGAAATAAACAGTGTAAAATCAGTCATCCGTAGGGGGGGAAAAATAACTACATCATCAGATTTCTTAACAACACTGAATTTCAGAAGACAGATAGAAGCAATGTCTACAGAGATCTCAGGGGAAATTATGTGAGATCTAGAGTTCTAGCTCTAGTCCGACCTTTGAAGAATACCAGTGCCATCAAAGGTAAGCACCAAAGCTCGGGAAGGAGAAAATCAATCCCTAAAAAAAATAAATAAAAATAAATACAATTAATTGAGCAGAAGAAAATGTCACAATTGTGCAATTCCACATTTTGGGGTATTCCATAGGAAATCATGTGCATAAAAATAAGGTTAATAAAAATAATTACTTGGAATTTTTAAAAACATGTTCACTATGATTTAATAGACATCTCATTACATGGATAGTATAGTATAATTGAAGCCTGGGTTTATTATCTGAAAGATTACGCTGAAGAGATTCCCAGAATGAATCATAAAAGGACAAAAAGATGAAAAGTCTCAGGCAAAGTTCAGAGAAATAGAGAATAAATACAAAGTTCCACCCTGTGCCTATTAGTACTTCCAGAAGGATGAAACAGAAATGATGGAGGAGATAAAAGAGAAGAAATAATGGAGGAAAATTTCCCCCAAGATAAACACATATAAATCTATAAACAGCCTAACTCTGTGTAAAATGTAATATTTCTTTTCAGGGATTCATCAAATTGACCTCACATACTCCTGATCTTGAAAAAAGTCTTGAAAAGAGGAAAACACAGGTTGTAAGATACAATGGAGGTAACCTCAGGAATATAAGGAAGGGAGACCCCAGGACCCTTGCACAGCAGGTCCCAGAAGTAACTAGCTTATATCTAAGCACAAATCAGAGAGCTCTGGGTCAGATGTCTTTAAACATAAAGAAGACATTCAGCAGAGAATAAAGCAAAATTTGGGGCACTCCCGTGTTTACTGCAGAACTATTCACGATAAGTAAGATGTGGGATCAACCTACACAACCATCAATGGATGAATGGATAAAGAGAACGTGATTAGATAGATAGATAGAGAGGGATACACACACTGCAATATTATTCATCCATAAAGAAGAATGAAATCTTGTCATTTGCAGCAAAATGCATAGAACTGGAAGGTATTTTGTTAAGAGAAGTCAGCCAGACACAAAAAGACAAACCCTGAATGCTCTCATTCATACTTAGAAGCTAAAGAACACAGATCTGACCTAACTTTCCTATGTACATCTATGAATATACCACGGAGAGTTTCAACATCATGTACATCCACAAGACAGGGATCCTAATTAGAATAAGATGTAGTCCATGTTTGTTTAAACATGTCAAATAAACTTTATTACCATGTATAACTAAAAAGAACAAATGAAATGTTTTTTTGAAAACATAGATTTGAATGAATAATCATAATGATTAGAGGTTGGGAGGTGGAGGAGAGTCTATAAAGGAAGATTGGATCATGGGTACCAAGACCAGTTCCAAATTAGTCCTGGTGTTCCGCAGCACAAGATAACTCTAGTTCACAAGAATTTATCAAATATTTTATTGAAGAGAGGAACCCGTAAGCTCCCAACATAAGAAAACTCATGAGGAGAAGAAAATGCTAATTACTAGCGAATGTTGTATGTGTGTGTTGAAATATCACCCAGAGCCCCATTAATATGCACAACTAGTGCATGTTCATCAGAAGATAAATAAAGGAAAAGAGAAATATGACTAATTTTAGGTAAGTCATGAAGACAGGTTTCTTGAGATAAGGGCAAAAAAAAAGAAGTAGAAGAAAGAAAAGGTAATGTGACATTGACCAGCTGAAAAGAAAATTCTATAAGAAACTCAGGCTCCAAATAGGAAGTTAACTAAAAAAAGTGTTTTTGAGCAATTGAAAGACTGAGAAAAAAATCCACTTTACTTTGATGCCCTGAAATACTTTCCTTACAGCACAAAGATTTAGCAGCACAGGTCAGATTTTATTCTTGATATATCCCACGACTCCACAATGAAAGATGTGACTACGATCATGATATTGCCTGTGGTAATGGTTCTCTGTTTTAAACCTGTTAACAAAATGTCAGCCGGGTGTGGTGGCGCACATCTGTGATACCAGCAACTCCAGACGCTGAGGCAGGAGGATCACAAGTTTGAGGCCAGCCTGGGCAACTTAGAGAGATCCAGTCTGGGGATGTCCCTCAGTGAGAAAGAACTCCAGGGTTCAAACCTCAGTACTAGAAAAAATATATCTATATTGTAAACCTTGCAATGTATAGAAGCTGAGACTGGAAGACGCAGGAAACATGAAGAAAATCATAGGAGTCCTAATTTCCCCTTGTTTGAAAGTATCAAGAGAGGCTGGGGCTGGGGCTCAGTGGTAGCATGCTCCCCTAGCACACATGAGGCACTGGGTTCAATCCTCAGCACCACATAAAAATGAAATAAAGGTTGTGTGTCCACCTACAACTAAAAAATAAATATTAATAAAAAAGAAGGTATGAAGAGATGGTGTCTAAAGCTAATGGCACAAGAAATAAAAGCTTAAAGATCAGAGTTAATGTGTAGGAGTCATTACTGGGAAAAACTACCAATAATCAAATAGCTGGCTAAATTTGGAAGAAGGATTTTAAGACCATTCCTAACTTTCAGAATAGAGCTTCAGCAAAAAAAAAAAACAGTCTACAGGGTGATAGGTTAAAAAGGAAAATTGGTCTGAGGTTGTGGCTCAGTGGTAGAGCACTTGACTAGCTCTAGTGTGTGAGGCACTGGGTTTGATTCTCAGCACCACATATAAATATAAATAAATAAATAAATATCCATCAACAACTAAAAAATACTTTTTAAAAAAAAAAAAGTAAAAGTTGCTGGGCGCAGTGGCTCACGCCTGTCATCGCAGAGACTCGGGAGGCTGAGGCACGAGGATCTTGATTTCAAAGCCAGCCTCAGCAAAAGTGAGGCGCTAAACAACTCAGTGAGACCCTGTCTCTAAATAAAATACAAAATAGGGCTGGTCGAGTGCCCCTGAGTTCAATACCTAGTACCCTCACACACAAAAAAAAAAAAATATTAAGTTAAATAGTTTATATACAATGATATGTAAAACTTTCAAAATGTTGTTTAAGTTGTGGACGTCACAACCAGAATCACTGAGAAGAGAAATGGTTCAAAAGTGGATTATTCTGAGGAGTGGAATGAGGAGAGGGAACACTTTGCTTTCCACGCTAGGTCTTTCTATGTTGCTTAGTTTTATTGTTTTATATATATATATATATTTGTGCTCTAATTTAGTAATGATTTTTTAATGTGTTAAAATATTAGAGCAACCACTGAAGAATGGAATAGGATCTATAACTTCCAAAACCCAATATGGAAAAAAAAAATGAACCAAAGAAATTCAATCAATGGAACAACATACAGGAGAATGTGGGGGTGCAAAAAAAAATCAGGAAGAGCAGAAAACAAAATATCATGGCAAGAGGAAAACTCACAAAACTCTTTGATGGGAAGGTAAACTACTGCATTAAAGGAGGGAAATGTATTAAGGAATAGATTTACAAAGGACTTCGTAAAGGGTTTGGGTATCGTGTCTGTGTTATCAGCAGGAAAATGAAGTTGTGAATTCAGAAAGAAACTTAAAAGAGTCGGAAAGAAGAAGAAGAAAGAAGTGGGCTGTCTATTCTGGGACCAAAGCCAGAAGTGAGCCAAACCCAGAACTGGAGTCCAGCCAGGTACCCTGGGGAGTCCAGTTGGGACCTAATGGGGTCAGGGACATTTCTAGCCTCTCCATTACAAGGTATTGTAGGCTAAATTGTGTCCCCCATTCCAGATTCTAATCCTTAGTACCTCAGAACATTTCTGTACTTGGAGGTAAGGTCTTTAAAGAGGTAATTAAGTTCAAATGGGGTCATTAGGGTTGGCCCTTATCCAGTAACCCAGAGGCACTGTACCACTGAGCCCCATCCCCAGCCCTGTTGATTTTTTATTTTGAGACAAGATCTCACTAAGTTGCTGAGGCTAGCCTTGAACTTGTAATTCTCCTGCCTCAGCCTCCCGAGTCTCTGGGATTACAGGAATGTGCCACCACACACAGCTAGCTGGTTTCCGTCTAAGAACAAGAAATTTAGACAAAGATATGGGGGGGGGGGGCATGTGTGTTAATCAGCTTTCCGATGCTGTGACAAAACTCTTGAGATAATCAAAAGGAGGAAAAATTATTTCAGCTCAGTTTCAGAAATTTCAGTTCATGGTCACTTGACTGCATTATGTTGGGGCCCATGGCAAGGTAGAACATCATGGCAGAGGGTGGCTGGTGGATCAAAGCTGTTCACTTCTCAGTGGCCAGGAAGCAGAAAGAGAAAAAGGGGCCAGGGCCTGATATCCCCTTTGAGGCCACGCCCCCAATAACCTAACTTCCTTCCACTAGGCTCCACCTCCCAGCAGCACCGCAGGCTGGTGTCTGAGCCTTTAGCCTAGGAGCCCCTAGAGGACACTTAGTAATACCCAAGCCATAATACCATGTGGAGACCCAGAGCAGATGGCCCTCTACAATCAAGGAGAGACACCTCAGAGGAAATCAACCCTGCCAACACCTTGATCTTGGGCTTCCAGCTTCCAGAACCATAAGAAAATCTATCTCTGTGGTAAAGCTAGCTAGTCTGTAGTCGTTTGTTGTGGATTCCCTAGCAGACCAGTACAGAGGGTCTTGGTCATTAGAAAAGCCAACAAAGTGAGCAGATAAAACAGTAACATCAGGCAGAACGAGGTATGGCCGTACCAGCTCTTGGAGGTGTGGGGAGTAGTTCTGGAAGTTTCTGAACAGTCGACCAAGTCAGAGAGGGAGCAGCGGATCCGGGGTACAGATCCAAGGCCCTGGGATGCACTGGAGTTGAGGGAAACCCCGACTAGGGCAGCTCTATTTTGTCTTTCCCTGCATCTTAGGCAGAAAATGTTGACCAAGTCCACGTTCCCTCGCTCTGTGAGCATTGATGGGGGAAGGAAAAGCTGCACATGGGGCAGCAGGGCTTGTTCTTCTGGTGGCTTGTGAACTGGCTCTCTGGTTGTGTGGCCGCCTTGCTTGCTTGTCTTATCCCTGGCTGTCACTGAGCCCATTTAAAGGAATCAGGATGTATAGAGTCAACAGAGTCCGCCAATAAACTCCAGTTAAGTGACACAGACTCAAAGAGACCAATGAACAGAAGAGAGTACAAGATTCAATCCTACACACAAATCCAATCCTCCCATCTTCAACAAAGGTACCAAGTCAATGCAATGGAGAAAGAAAAGACCTTTTAAAAAAAATGATCCTGGAATTATTTGATATCCACAGAGGAAAGGAATCTCCATCTCTAGTAATTACAGAAATGCAAATCAAAACTACTCTAAATTTTATCTCACTCCAGTCAGAATGGCAGCTATCAAGAATATAAACAATAAGTGTTGGTGAGGATATGAGGGAAAAGTTACACTCATACATTGCTGGCCGGACTGTAAATTGGTGCAGCCAATCTGGAAAGCAGTATGGAGATTTCTTGGAAAACTTGGAAAGGAACCACCATTTGACCCAGCTATCCCTCTCCTTGGTTTATGCCCATAGGACTTAAAATCAGCATACTACAGGGACACAGCCACATCAATGTTGATAGTAGCACAATTCACAATAGCTAAACTGTGGGACCAACCTAAATGTCCTTTAGTAGATGAATGGATAGGCAAACTTTGGTATAGATATAGATATAGATATAGATAGATAGATAGATAGATACACACAAGGGAACATTACTCAGCATTAAAAGAGAATAAAATCATGACATTTGCAGGTAAATGAATGAAGTTGGAGAATAGAATGCTAAGTGAAGTAATCCCAAAAAACCAAAGGCTGAATATTTTCTTTGATATGAGGATGCTGATTCATAATGGTGATGGCGGGAGGGTGGGTAGAGCACGGGAGGAATGGAGGAACTTTAGATAGGGCAAAGGGGAGGGAGGGGAGGGGAAGGGCAAGGGGTTTGGGATGACGGTGGAAAGAGTTAGACATCATCACCCTAAGTCCATGTATGAAGACATAGATGGTGTGAAAATACTTTGTGTACAATCAGTGACTTGAAAAATCGTGCTCTATACGTGTAATATGAAATGAATTGCATTCTGCTATTATGTATAACAAATTAGAATAAATAATGTAATAAAAATTAAAAAATAAAATTAATCACCGAACATTAAAAAAAAATGATGCTGGAACTATTTGATATCCACAGAGGAAAAGAATCCCCACCTCTCATCCCATGCACAAAAAAATGAATCATAAGCCAAATACAAAAGGTATCAAGTTCCATTTTTTAAAGGAACAAAACACTTGGACAGAGACTTCATTTGCCAACAAGCACATGAAAAGGAGCTGAACACTGCTTGTTGTCAAGGAAATGCAAATGACAGAGATTCGCTGTTTGTCTATTTGCTTGTTTTTAATTCTGGGCTATAAAAGACATACCAAAAACAAAAAGACCCCCTCAGAGAGGTGGGAGGTAAAAGGAACAGAAAACAAGCACTCTCATTCATCGTTGTTAAAAACATAAATTGGCACAGATTTTTTTTTTTTTGGAGAGCAATTAGAATTTAGTGCCATTTTATATGCAATAACATTTGATGCTGAGATATCGATGTTAGGAGAAAATAAAGAAAAACTCACTGGTATGCACAAAGATGTAAGCACAAAAGTGTTCACTCAAATTTGGAAGAGCGAAAATTTGGAAACTCTCTACAACACCCACTAATATGGGGAGGAATTAAATAAATTATGATGCATCCATTATTCAGATAGCAAATGGAATTGTTAAAAGGAGAAGCTATGCTTGTATTTACTGACATGCAGAGATCTCCAAGATATGTAGACCTATTAGGAGGTAAAAAGAAAGAACGCACTACAGAATGCAAACGATCTTATTTAAATTATTAAAGATTTAAGTGAATCTTTACACTTACATAAATAAAGGTGAGGAAAATTTCCAGAAGGATTCACATGCATCTCTTTCACACTATTTTTTTTCCTCTATTTCTATATTATTTGAATTGTTGATCATTAGGATTAATTTACTTGACGCCTATGTAATTCAAAGAAAATAAAACTACTTTTACAAGGTCACATCACATACCCTGTGCTGAAAGCTTTTTGTCCATTATTTCATTAAATTCCATGAGATGGGCACAGATACTCATTACATGGAAAGCTGAAGCTTAGAAAACTTAGTTAGTGGGTCTCAATGGCATGCTAAAATAATTTAGGGAGATTTAAAAAAAAAGTCTAATGTGTGGCCCTCATCTCAAATCTACACAATCACAATCTCTGTGTTTTCCAGGAATACGTATTTTGTAAAAAGCTCCCAATGGTGTTTTTAATGTATAGCCAGGGCTGCAAATGAAGGGTTTACATGGGTTTTCCTTGCTAGGTCACATTGATAGCCCATGGTAGAGCAGGCTCTGGAATTCAGGGCCATAGTGCCACTTTATACACAGAAGATGATACCAATATATGTCTCCGGCCATAGTCTGTAGCTATAACAAAATACCTGAGATTGAGTAATTTATAAAGAATAGAGGTTTATTCCGCTCATTGGTCTGGAGACTTGGAAACCCAAGGGCATGGTGCTGATATCTGCTTGACATCTGCTCAGAGCCTTCTTGCTGCATTATAACATAGTAAAGGGTATCATGTGGTGAAACAGAGCAAGTGTTCTAGCTTGGGTCTCTCTATTCTTATAGAACCACCCTCATGACCTCATCTAATTTCAATAACTCCAAAGGCCCCTCCTCCAAATATCATTAGCATGTGAATTTGGGGATTAAATTTCCAACAGATAAAACACTTGGGAGATACATATAAACCATAGCAATATAGAGATAAACACAAATATGGATGATACAACTACATCTTCTATATATTGATTTGGTGGGGGGGGGGGGTACTGGGGATTGAACTCAGGGGCACTCCACCACTAAGCCCCATCCCCAGCCCTATTTTGTATTTTATTTAGAGACAGGGTCTCACTGAGTTGCTTAGTGTTTCACTTTTGCTGAGGCTGGCTTTGAACTCATGATCCTCCTGCCTCAGCCTCCCAAGCCACTGGAATGACAGGCATGTGCCACCATGCCCAGCCCCCTTTTTTAATTGTTAATGAAGAAGTCTCAAGTATAAAGTGACCAATAAACTGTTTCTTCCGGCTCCTTCCAGAATGCCCACCCTCATTTTCCAGCTTTCCACAATGGTCCCTGAAACTCCTGAGGGTCAACATTCCAAATGTTTAACAATCAGCACAGGCACTAGGCAATCAGAATGGACACTGGACTGAGCACTGGAGCAGGACTGAGATTTTAACATTTGGACCACTGGACCCTGAAGATCTCAAAGATTTCAAGGGAAGGTGGCCATGGAGCATCATTCAGAGGACTCAAGATGGCAGCTGTTTATGAACTACTATGGAAACAATTTGATATTTAAACAACCAGTATGATCGCATCAGTGTTGCCTGTGTCTGGACTAAGATCCGAGTTTTTCTTTTTTTTGGTTTTGATTTTGTTTGTTGGGGTGGGGGGGGGCGGAGGTGAGGCAGGTATCCAGGATTAAACCCAGGGGCCCTTAACCACAGAGCCACGTCCCCAGCCCTTTTATATTTTTTTAAGAAGCATCTTGCTAAGTTGCTTAGGGCCTCAATATGTTGCTGAGGCTGGCCTTGAACTTGTGATCCTCCTGCCTCAGTACCCCGCCCAGGTCGCTGGGATTATAGGTATATACCACCATGCCCAGTGAGATCTGAGTATTTTTTTAAAAAAGGTAGTTCTAAAATAGTACGTCAGGCAACTATTTCACGTCTCTACCCAGAGACTGCCTCTGGAGTATTGTTAGAGGCTGGAAAGTCGTCTGTATCCACACCAAGTGGCCTCCACCAGCTGCTGTGTGCCCGGCAGCCCCTACTCATTCCCAGCTCCACGGGGTTTGTCATTTTGCTGCTTCTTGCCATATTTCCACCCTGAAGTGGCAGCTCCAGTTGCGTTTCCCAGATAATTCCCAAGGAGCTAATTGCCACCTGCTGATTTCCTGCAAACACTCTACTTCACACATGTGATTAATCAGAGAGCTCTGGACTGTTGCGAAGAGGCGAGTGCGTGTGTGTGTGTGTGTGTGTGTGTGTGTGTGTATGTGTGTGTGTGTTTCATTAGTGTGGTGGATGGAAATCACGGGCAACGTTTGCTCACAGAGCTCCATTAGCAAGATGGCAGGGAAAACAAAATCACAAAACACCATCAACTTCGAGTCCTCAGATGGTATACAAACGACAAGGGAAGTTGGCCGACGATTCACTGACTGCATTCTGCAACCAAGCAGCAGAGAGATGGCTGTTTGGTGTTTGGGTTTCTTGGAGAAACCAAACTTCAAAACAGTTTTGTGAGTTTTTGGTAAAGTATCCTCTTCTTTGGACTCGGGAAGAACCTTGTGCCCCGTGCTAGCTCTCTCATGGATTCCCTGGGAGCTCTCTGCAAACGACTCAAGCCTCCGGTTTCTTGGCTGTAAAATTTGAGGTGATAATTTCTAAGTCACCAGAGATAATATGCAAAGTGCTCATTTAATACCTTAGAATCACCTGGGTTGCAAGGGGCAGAAATTCAGCTCCAGGTTACTTAAGCAAAACAATTTAATGACTCAAAAAAAGGACCAGGGACTGGGGATGTGGCTCAAGTGCCTGGCATGCGTGCGGCCGGGGTTCGATCCTCAGCACCACATACAAACAAAGATGTTGTGCCCACCGAAAACTAGAAAATAAATAGTAAAAAATTCTCTCTCTCTCTCTCTCTCTCTCTCTCTCTCTCTCTCTCTCTCTCTCTCACTCTCTCTTTAAAAAAATAAAATAAATAAATAAATAAAAGGACCAGGTTTCTGGCTCCAGGTGCAGGTGGATCTAGGGGCTCCACTGACTTCAGAACTCTATGGAACCCTCTCCACTTTTTGGCCCTGCTCTCCTCTGTGTGGACCTCATTCTCAGGCAGACTCTTGGCAAACTGAGAGTCAAGTCAGCAGCTCTAGGAATAACTTCATCTGCTGAGCCGCCACAGAGGACAGGTGTGGATCTCACCTCCCTCGAGAGATGACCGCTGCCAATTCTGAGACCACCGAGCTTGGGCAGGGTAACATGCCTGCTCACTGAGACCCAAACTCCAGAGATAAGCACATAATCAGTCACACAGCTGGACCCCAGACACCCAAACCAAGCAAGAGAGTATTAAGGGCAACCTGGCCCCACCTGACAGTGTTCATAAGTGGGAAAACTGGAGTTCCAACATCAGGATTTGAATTCCAACGCGGATATTCAACCTCCCTGATATGCTGAGCGACAAGAGAAAGAGCAGTTTGACCCCAGAAGGGGCTGGTTAGCCCTTCCTAACATGTTCCTTTCAGTCTCCCACCAACAGTGAAAAGCAGGTGGTTCACAGACTCAAACCCAGGCACATCTGGCCAAGGTGGTCACTTGCCATTTTCTGTTTCCAAGAATCTCTGAAAGCTTGTGGGATTTCCTAAGGACAGTCTCATACTACCCCAGACTGAGATTCTGATCTCAGAGGCATGGAATCTTAATTGGCATTTCACTCCTTAATCAGGCAGCCCCCTTACCCCATCCCAGCTGAGGAAGGTCCTGTTCTGTCTCTTCCAGTGTCTCTCCTGCTCAACTTCTCTGGGGATGTGAAGAACGCCTTTTAGTGTGACACTGTAACAGGGTTATCCTGTGACAGCTGATCAATATTAGCCACAGAGATTGGAGGGTCTTTAAGTGACTTCCTCTTAAAAAAAAAAAAAAAGTAAATCCAGTGCAAATGGGTCTTATCAGGACAGATAAAAGGGGCAGGTACAGAAGAAGGCTGGAGCCCTTGTTAGAAAATGATGAAAGGGGTGCCCTTGAACAGATGAACAGATAAAGAAAATGCGGTACATATACACGACGGAATATTACTCAGCCTTAATGAAGAATGAGATGATGACATTTGCTGGTGAACGCTTGGAACTGAAGACTATCACCTTAAGTGAAATAAGCCAATCCCAAAAAAAACGAAAGGCCAAATGTTCTCTCTGATATGCAGATGCTGACTCACAATAGCTTGGGGGAGGGAGGAGTGGAGGTTCACCAGATTGGACAGAGGGGAGTGAGGGGAACAGAGGAGGGATGGGAATGGGAGAGACAGTAGAATGAATGGGACATCACTTTCCTATGTTCATATATGAACACACGACCAGCTTTAACACCACATCATGTACAACCACAAGAATGGGAAGTTATCCTCCATGTATGTATAATATGCCAAAATACATCCTACTGTCATGTATAACTAAAAAGAATAAATAAAAAATAAAAATAAAATGATGCAGGGATGGAGGTCCAGATAGAGGAGACAGACTTCCTGGTTTTTATGAAAGGCAGCTTCAGCCTAACTGAAAAATAATGCACATAAAAACCGAAAATGAAGGTGAGCAGCAGCTTCTGGATCAAATCTGTTCCCGCCTAGCTCTGAGGAGCATTGAATCCTTTCAGATAATGAACGGAGCCTGTTCACCTCAGCAGTCACCGTCGTTGAAAGAACAGGGTTAGATGCAGCACAAACTCTGGAGTCTGAGCACTTGGCCTTGATTCCAAGACCCTTGACTTGGTAGGCTAAAACACTCTGAGCATGGTACTTCTCTTGTTAGAGTCTGTAAACAAGTCAGGATGGTGCCTGGCATTTTGCCAAAGGGAGTGGTTTGTGAAGTGGCACCAGCGAGCCATTAAGTGTGGAGATTCCTGATTGGTTGACTGCTGTATCTAGTTTATGTTAATTAGAAAAGCTGTGTGGGATGTATATATACCCCTCCTGTCCTACAATAAACGGCTCCCACTCCTGCTGTATCAATCTACACAAGTTGCTCATCACCCCCTCCACCCCCCCACCCCCACCCCCGGTTATTTTGCTGCAGCCAGACTGCAGCAGATGGTGGCCCGTATGGGGAGCCCCGGGACACTCAGGGGTAAGTGACGAAAAAAAAAAGCTGCCCGTCCATAGATAGGACGGGAGCAAATCTGCTCGTCCCTAGGCAGGGCGAGAGGAAAAATGGCCATTTCGAGAAAATGGAGAGGATTGATGCAGTATGTTTGTGTCTTGTTTTGTCTCAGTGTATTGTATTGTCTTTGTGATGAAAACATGGAAGGGGTGAGAAGTAAATTGATAAGGAAAGGAGGCACCCCAGTGGAACCAAGAGCAGTTAGGGCATGTGTTGATGGAAGCCCAGGAACTCTAGTCAGAAAGAAAAAGAAAGATCAGAAAAAGAAGGATTATCAGGAAAAAAGTTGCAGCAAAAGGCTATTACTGAATACTTTTCACTACCAGAGGGTGCCACATGTGCGAGCCGGTCCTGGCGCAGCAAGGACTTTCCAAGTGGTGGCAGCCGGCTCTTCCCCGCCCCCCACCGGAGAAGCAGGATGCCACTGTGAGAGCCCACATCCAGACCTGACCTGGAGGCACAGTCTCGCAGGCTCTTGCTCCCTGTGCCCAGTGGCAGTTTGAGTCCGGAACACTCCCGGACTCTCCCTGGGGCCATCTGGGGCTGCCCCAGACGCTGCAGGTGGAAGACGGCCTGCATCCCTGAAGTTTGCTCATTTCCAAGGCCAGTAACTACAATGGTTCTCCCACACCTGGAAGCTAATGAGTAATGAGCACTATTAAGGTTTATTTCAAATGTAAAAAACCTTGAGATAATGTACTAAATTGCTCAGAAGGTTGTTTTTCTTAGTGGAATGCTACAGGATTTTCTTTAGCATCTTTGCCGGAGTTCCTGCCTTCATCCCAGTTTCGGTGAGGACGAGGGTGGAAGAATTTCCAGTGTTGCTGAAAAACGGACGAGACTTCGGAGCTGTTGCTGTTTCTGCTGCTACAGCTTAGGCTAGCTGCCTGCAGAACTTACCTGGACTGTGATTTAAGCTAGCTGCCTGCAGAACTTACCTGGACTGTGATTTACCTGGACTGTGAGTTAATCTATTGAGACACTGCTTTACCTGAACTGAGACAACAAACTGTAATCTACAACAAATTGTAACTCGGTATCTTTGCAAATGGTGTCATTGCTGGTATAATTTTTCCAAGGGCTTCTTGCATGGAGCCATCAATTGGCTTGGTACTGTGGCATTTTGTATCCTCCCCTTCTGCTTGTAGCAGATTATTTATGGTGTTTGTGTAAAAATCACTATGGTCGTTTTTTAAATTAAACAAAAGGGGGAAATGTTAGAGTCTGTAAACAAGTCAGGATGGCGCCTGGCATTTTGCCAGAGGGAGTGGTTTGTGAAGTGGTGCCATCGAGCCATTAAGTGTGGAGATTCCTGATTGGTTGACTGCTGTATCTATTTTATGTTAATTAAGATAAGCTGTGTGGAATGTATATATACCCCTCCTGCTCCTACTCCTGCTGTATCAATCTACACAAGTTCCTCGTCACCCCCCGGTTATTTTGCTGCAGCCAGACTACGGCACTATTTGCTCCCATTTCCTTGTGCGTAGAGGGGGACAATCACAGCCTCTCCACCCTCCCCCTGCCCAGTGATGGCATGAGAAGGAAATTAGTTAATACACGTGAGATAGTTAAAACCGAGCCTGGCTCATAATAAGCACTGACACACGTTAACACATGCATCAACATGGACCCCCTTCACAGGAAGCCCTGGGCTGCATGTATGTGGCTGATTGGGTGAGTGCCCAGAGGAGCATGAGGGACACAATCCAACCCACAACCTTTTCCCTTCTCTTCCGTCTGATCAATGATGTGGTGCTCTAGGGTGTGGGCCTGCCTCCTCCTCCTCCTCCTCCTCCTCCCCATTTTCTCCCTGTTCTCATCAAGTCTGGTGACCTCACATAGATGCCAATGGCCTCCAGACCTGTATCTGCATTCCTGACCTCTCCATTGCGGTCGACCCACTGTCTGCTTGACACTTATATAGCTAATAGAGACCCAGAAATTATTGTGCCCAAAACAAGATTAGTGATTTTTCCCCTGCACCGCTCCACCCCAAACCCACAAACAGGCCCTTACTGCCTCTCCCCCAATCAACACACTGTAGTAATGTCAACCCAGTTGTTCAAATCGAAACACCAGCAGCCAACTCTCGATTCCTCCCTTTCTCTTATGCTTCATCGCCAAACCTTTACAAACCCTGACAGTTCTGCATCCAAAATACAGGGAACACATCCACCTTTCTCCCACTCTACAACCAAGCCATCATCATGTTTTGCCATAACTAAATTAATAGGCCTAGGTCAACTCGCCTTACCTTAACTTGTCCCCCTCCAACCCAATCTCAACATCATCACTATGGTTCTGCCACATTAAAAAAAGAAAAAAAAAGCCAATCATTCCACTCCTAGCTGAAAACCTTTATGTGCCCATTTTTTGGAATCAACTCCAAGCCTTTCCACATGGACTACAAGGCTCCTTCTACGTGGTCTGGCCCCTGCCCAGCCTTGTAATCGACCCTGGCCTCATGTCTCACAGCTGCTCATGATGCCCCAGCCATGGTGGACTCCTTCCAGTTGATCGAACAGCTCACAGTTTCCCTCCCCGAGATCTCTGTGAACATTTATCACTCTCCCTTCCAGGGATGCTTTTCCATAAACTCTGTATTCATATGGCTCTTTACCACCCTTCAGAGCTCAGCCCAAATATCAAACCACAAAAAAGGCCTTTTTTCTTGATCAAATTTTCTAAAGTGACTACTGCCCCATTACTCTGTGCCTATCATCCTATTTTCCTCTTAGCATTTACAATAGCTGGAAATTCTCCTGCTTCTGAGCGTGTCTGCTTGGCACACTGTCGGCCGCCTCCTCCTCCCATCTCCACTAGAGTGGAGTCTCCTGAAGGGCAGGAATCAGGTCTGTCTCATCACTGTTCAGTACTCAGTACTTGGCCTGAAAATAACTGGCTTCTAAATATGGGTGGGATGTACAGGTGAAGAAAGAAACTAATAGACCCTAGGAGTCATTTTGTTCAAATATCCCCATATTTGAATAAATATACCCATAACTGAATATTTGAATAAAATATACATATATAATATCTATTCATACATACGCACACACACACATACACATCGGTGTACTATTTCCATAGCACATCTATGGGTATACCAAGAGTATACCCCAAGAATATACCCCAAGAGTATCCCAGAGCAGAGGTGGCCCTGCCTTCCCATAGCAATGAATATACTTTCCATTGCTCTCATTAGAAGCCAAAATTTCCTCTAACCTGAGTGCACAATGTCATCTTCTATCACTTCACTCACCAATGCTAGGCTCGGTACACTCAACTACATACCATCACCTGAAATGCCACTGAGGTCATGATGTTCTCTCTGGAACACCTTTCTCTTCCCCCCTCCTGCTTAGCATCCTTTGAGACTCCAAGACCCTGTTGGTAGCTTGAGGGGCTGTGACTCTGCGCTACCTGGAAGTAGGCTTTCACAGATACCTCTACCACATTTACTCTAATGAATGACAGTTCTAACTGTCTCCATTTTACTGTTAACATTTTGAGGAAAGGGGTTTTGCCTTATGTTATCTATCTCCCTAGTGCCTAGCATACTGCCTTACAAAGAAGTATACAGCCAAGAAAAATTGTTGGGTACCATATATGCATATCAAGAAATAGTTGAGGCTGTAGAGTATTGCCTAGCATGCACGAGGTCTTAGATTCAGTCCCTATACACACACTCATTGGAGTATATTTCATTATTGTGTTCCTTGATTGAGTCAAAAGAACCGGAATATTTTAATATTTATTCTGACAGTCCTCTGGCCAGTGGGAAAGGCAATTTTTAATTTGTGAAATGAAAAACTATGTCAATTACACCTTGGTCAACTTGAAAATATTAATACTATGTCTGAAATAGACACTTCAATACATACCTATCTAACCTTTTCACTCTGGGAAAACTTTTCAATTTTTAAAGAAATGGATTGGATTTTCAGAGCATGAAAGAAATGAGAACTAGTTATTACTAGAAATTTTTCCAAGCTCGGAGTCTGGGGTCCTTTTTAAATTTACCTTAACAAGGTATAGATAGCACTTCTTCAAACTAGTGCACATTTAATGTCCAACTTTATGGTAACCCTACATTAAATTCCACTGGTTAAAAACAAGTAGTTCTTTGGGTTTGTGGCCAAAGTGCTGGCGGATCAGCACCATGGACAGAGCAATGCCGCCTGCACAGTCCCTCTTAAGCTGTTTGTGAAATGACAGCTGTGGTAACAGATGTTTTACCCAGGAAACACTGATGTGAGTGCTCTTCTTGGGAATCACAGGAAGACAGTGCCTCTGGGTTTGAATAAACGTGGAGGATACAGGTCTTGAAAATACAACCACTCCTCCAAGAGGTCTCCGAGTACAGTGTACCCTGCTTCACTTATTGACCTATATTGATTCACTACTTTTTCAACAATCTGCTTTTCTGTTCCCAAGGCACAAACTTTCATGCTGAACCAAATGTAAATACCTAATTAGCACATGTGGAGGGCTCCTGTTCTTTTTAACCTGCACAGAGTCAATGATTCTTTTTTTCTTTTGCAAACCATTCTTCAAACAAATAGGCTGGTGTTTTATTTTGAATGGCATAAAGGGATTATTGACACAATTAGGGAAGATTTGTGGCATAAAAGTTCCATGTTTCAAAACAGAGTTCCTATCTTTCAGCAATAGATTCTGATAGTTACAAGGAAGATACTGTTTCAGAATTTGTTTTAAAATAATCTGGGTTCAGGGGAGTGGGTAGACGTATAGGGAAGACAAGATTGCCCATGAGTTGATATTTGTTAAAGTTAGAGGACAAAAACACGAGTTAATGTTATTTTTTGGGGGGGTGTTGGTAACCAAGGATTGAATTTGGGGGCACTGGACAGCTGAGCCACACCCCCAGCCTTATTTTGTACTTTATTTAGAGACAGGGTCTCACTGAGTTGCTTAGCAAGCCACACTGTTGCTCGAGCTGGCTTTGAACTTGCAATCCTCCTGCCTCTGCCTCCTGAGTCGCTTTATTTTATGTTTGAAATTTCCCATTAAAAATATACGTAGGCATGGGTATGTGCTGAGAGGCCATCAAAACATAACAGTAATTCCCAAGGATCCAGTGATCCAGCCCCTAAGAGATAATGAGGCAGAGATTTTTGTCTTGCTAAAGTCCATGAGATAGAGCAGGAAGTTTGATGCTCGGGGATCTTCACTTTCCCCTGGAGCAAGATGTCTCAGGAAAGCAATTCCATGACAGAAATAAAAACTTCTTATGCACCTCCTTGACAAAATGCAGCAGGGAGCAGCCTGGAGTTGCAGGGACTGGGGCTCAGCATAAGGCTGGGATGCCTGGTCGTGGTGAGGGGTCCGAGGCCAATGCACTGAAGATTTAGGTCAGAATCCAAACAACAAAATAAAACAACAGTAAAAACTGACAAGGTGAAAATAATACAGCAGGAAGACACATCCAAAAACTTCCTGCGGGGAATCTCCTGTGGGCTTTTCATGCAGCAGCCATATCCAAAGCAAGTAAGTAGAGAGATTAGTGGCAAAATGAGTATGAAAGTGCTTTTAAAAAACATGAAACCATGCAGGCCTGGGAAACACTGCTCAGACCACATGGACAGAGGAGGAGGTTAGCTAAGTGCCTCTAGGAGTGAAACACTGTTTGAAACTCCTGGCACAAAGTAGCTCTAAAAAAATAACAGCAGAGCCAGGTACGGTGGTGCCCACCTGTAATACCAGCAGGGAGGCTGAGGGAGGAGTTCAAAGCCAGCCTCAGCAACTTAATGAAGCCCTAAGCAACTTACTGAGACCCTATCTCAAAAAATAAAAAGGGCTGGGGATGTGGCTCAGTGGTTAAGCGCGCAGAGTTCAGTCACCGGTACCAAAAAAAGGAAAAAAAATACAATCTAGTGAGGAAGACAGGTATTTTTTCCAGTTTTTTAAAGTTGTGAGGATTTCATTATAAGGACTGTTTGCCAACTTTTTTTAAAATCGTGACATGTGACAAGGCTTCAGTCTATACCCCTGCATGGCAACAAGAGGTTAAAATTAATGGCTGCTTCCTTCAGCAAGACTAGTGGCCTCTGATTTACTACAGCCTGCATCATTCCCTAACGTCACAGGTTGTCTACTTCACTGTCATCTACCTGAGTCTTGCAGACTTTTGAGTTAGTGACCCCTGTTCCTAAGCTGCCAGGATACTTGCCTCTCCTAAAACCACCAAATGCCCCAAGGAGCATTTAAAAGACCCTATTCTTATCTGAACCTGAATTCTGGGTTACCGCTTCACCTGAAGTAACCTTGGGAAATCACGTCATCTTGCTGAGGTCTTCATACCCTCTAAAATGGAGGTGATCGTGTCTGCTTCATAGGATTTTTGTGGGGACCGAGCTTTGCCTAATTGGCTCTTAAACCCTTACCTTTGAATCTCATCCCTAGCAATGCTTCTTCAAAGAAACCTTCCCAGACCTGACTAGCTCAAATCCCTCTCATTTTCTCTTCTTGGTAGCACCCACCAGTTACAACTGTGCATTAACTTAAGGTTTATTTTGGCTAATGCTTGTGTCCCACCAGACTGAAAATTATGACCAAGTTTTGCTTACCACCTATTAAGACGCTAGGCACAAAACAGGTGCTCAATAAATATAATTTTTAATAAAGTCACATGAAAGTTTAGTGTATTATCCTACAAGAAAAATAACCAGAAGGAAAGCTGTGTAATGACTGAAACAACCCCTGGGACATACTAGATAGATTCCCTCTAACACCCGTTATCTATATGGTACTCTGAGCCTTTAGACTGCGAGAATTTGCACCTCAAATTCTAACTAAAGCTGTGAGGCACGAAGGTCATTAAGATATGTTTTCCAAGGAGCTACCTACCCCTACAACAAGGATTTCTGTTTTGTCCACCGATGCATGCCAAATGCCTAAAACACTGCCTGGCGTGAGTAGATGCTCAGTTAATACATAAGGATGAAAGAATATGCACGGTTCCGGGAAAGCCAGCTACTGGTCTTACAGCACCTCCCGAAGGCACTGGTAAAGTGAAGCTGGAGCCCATACAGACTTTGTCCCAGAAGTCCCCTCTGATCACACTTAGCCACGCCGACTTCCCCAGACCCCAGGGCAGTAAGAATCCCCATAACCGGAGGGCGACACCTCCAGCGGCCCCGGGGTGGTGAAGACGGCGCAATCATCCCGCAGGGGGCGCTGTTCCCCCACAGCGTGCGCCCCACGCTCCAGCCGTCCCTCCGAGGTTCCCTCCACGGGACTCGCAGCCACACGGGCCACGATCCCTCCGCCACGAGACCGGTGACCCTCGCCGGACAAAGGAGTCCCCGCTCCACGGGGCCTCCTTGCGCGGCAGCGCCCCCTCCCCACTGGTGCCGCTCCCACTGCCTAGAGGCAAGACTCTGGCTCCCCTTCCCTGTTCTGTTTCGCCGTCTCTGTCTCACTGACAGCTCAAGCCCCGCTGTGTCCCTCCGCGGCAGCCCGAGCATCCCTCCTCTCTTCTAAGTCCCTCGACCGCCAGACACCGCGCTGCGCGCTCTCGCGAGAGTACACCACGCAGCCCCTTCCCCCAGCCCCTCGCCGCGAGGAAGCCCCTGCGGCGCGCGGTCGCGGGCGGCGCATGCGCGGCGACGGCTCCCAGCGCCCCCCGCGCTCTCCGCGGGCCGAGCGGACGAGGCCGAGCGCCGGGAGCCGGCAGCCACCCCCCGCGAGGCCTGACTTGGCCCCGCCACTTTTTATTCCTTCGGGGCGGAACCGCGTTGCGGCCTTTTCTCGACGTGCCGATTTTTCCCGAGGACGGCCGGGGCTGGTCTCGGACACCGCTGCTCCCCGCGGGCCACCTGCGGCCTGGGCGCGCCGCCGGACCCGAGTCCAGCTGGAACCTGGGGCCGGGCGGGGCCCGCACATCCGGCCCCACCCACGCGGGCCTCGCCTCCCAGAGCAGGACCCCGGGGCGGCTGACACACCCCCTCCAGGCCGGCCGCCTCCGCCCATCCTTTCCTCAGTCGGCTTGATTTCCTCCCAGTCCTTGAGCCTCGCTCCCTGTCCTCGACATTGCACTGAAAGGAATGCATCCTGGAAACCACATTGCGGGCGGGGTCATTTCTTATTTGGTGAAGGGGCCGAGTTTGGGGACTTTTCAAGGGCCTAGGACTGCCCTGTTCTGCTGACACTGCCAGGGGGGTTGGTTTGGTTTGGTTTGGTTTTTTAACCTGCCTCCCATCCCACACTTTAGAACATTAGGCAGGGAGCTCAGGGAGGCTTCTTGGGGCCCCCTCTTGGAGCTAGACTTGACATTGACACCACCCCGCGACACCCCCTCCCCCCGTTGGAGCATGGCTACGGCCCTGGATTCGGAGATTGACGTGCCCCTGGAGGTTGAAGGGTGCCTCATCATGAAGGTGGAAAAGGACCCCGAGTGGGCGTCGGAACCCATTCTGGGAGGATCAGAGAGCATTGAGTGTGAGACCTTTCGCAAATGCTTCAGGCAGTTCTCATATGAGGATGTGACTGGGCCCCATGAAGCTTTCAGTAAACTCTGGGAACTTTGCTGCCGGTGGTTGAAGCCAGAAACACGTTCCAAAGAGCAGATCCTAGAGCTGCTGGTGATTGAGCAGTTTCTCACTATTTTGCCGGAGAAGATTCAGGTCTGGGCACAGAAGCAATACCCGGAAAGTGGAGAAGAGGCGGTGGCCCTGGTCGTCCATTTGGAAAAAGAGACTGGGAGACTGAGACAGCAGGTGAGCAAGGATCTTGCAAATGTTTGTGTTTTAGAAAGAAAGGGGTGGGAAAGACAGGATTGCATTGCAAGAAGTACTTATTATGGAAAGTTCAGTGCTACTAATAAGAGAGCCTTAAAGGGAATGCACTTAAAAGAAGATCAGAATTTCATATTAAATAGAAAGGGGAAAAGTTTTGAACAAAAAAATATTATCTTCCAAATGAAACTAAGCGTTGCACTTAAATATGTTTTAATCCTTGGCATAATGTTTCCAGCAAAAGTATGAGAGAACACTACAGTTAATGCTTCATAGGGTTTGACTTTTGCAGTTTGATCCTAAACAATGCTATTTTTGCACCTCTCCCAAAAAAGAGAAAAAAAGAGTTATCCCAGAATATTTTCTAATCCTTTAATATGCCAGCTAGTGTCTTCTGAAGCACTGAGTGCTTTCAGTACCATGATCCCATCACTCATCTCCAATCTTACTCCTAGATCTTCATTTCTTGTGGCTCTGCGTGCTCTTCTGGTTGTTTTTCAACAACCTTTCATTGACCTCATGAAATCCTGCATCATTTGCCAGGTTTGCGGTTTCACCTTGCACAGTATTTCCGTTGTGTAAAGATCTGAGTATCAGCAAGTTGCTGTGTTGACCTGGAATAGACAAATTGATGTGGGTAATGCAAAAGATTTCTGTTCACTAGTGAATACGTTCATGTTCTGAACCTAATAGACATGAGGGGGTTCAAATAATGTTTATTCTAGAAACTAAGTTGCTCTGTATTTTATTCCTGACAGATTTTCCCCCTCTTTGTAGCAATAAGGAGTACACTTCCTTCTACCCAAACTCCTGTACAGTGTGGTGAGACCAACACTCTCAGAGACTCCACCGGGAAAGGAATGAAATTTTCATTGTTTCTCATATCTTTTGTCCTTTATTTAAAATATATATACATATGTGTGTGTGTGTGTGTGTGTGTGTGTGTGTGTGTGTGTATGAATTGGGCCCCAATTTGGACCTCTTTCCCTTCCCTTTTCCATTATGGTATTGACTTTATTTCTCAGGTCAGCAGTCCTATCCACTCTGAGAAGGAAGCCCCACTTGGAACAGTGTGGGAGGTAGCAGACTTTCAGCCAGCGCAGGTGGAGACCCAATCCAGGGCAGTGTCTCGGGAGGAAGCTGGAAGCCTCCACTCAGGACACCAGGAACAGCTGAACCAAAAGAGAGCACATCGGCCCTTACCCAAGAATGGTAAGAAGGAAAACAAAAACAAAAAAAAAGAAGAAGAATAGTAAGAAGGACTCAGAGCATGCCTAAAGCAAATATATATGTACTGCATCCCTGACACTGTAACTTGCTCAGAGTCATATTTGACTTGCTCAATACATGATTTCAGGGTGAATTGAATATTTGGGAAGAAAGATTTCATTAGCTTCAAGAGTTGGGCCCTTAGACAACCTCATTAAAGAGAGATCTTAAAGGTGAAAACTGGGGAACCTTAGCATTGCCCAGCCAGCCTTGAGTCTTGTGAAATCTCCATTCTGCAGTCAGCTTGTGTTTTCAGTCCTCCTGTGTGTGTATTTGCTCTTGGCTGACCATAAATAACTTGCAAATCTCTGTGGAAAGGGAAACAAGTCCAGTATTTCAAAACTGACTTGCATAATGGCAATGAGAGGGATAACAGTAGGATGTCACAAAGAAGGGACACTGGTGTTCATAGCCACCCTAGACATGAATGAATCAAGTCAGATACAAGGAGGTGTACCACCCTGGCCTTCCCAGTTCTCTCCACGTCTCCTGAAGTATGGCTTCGTATCAGGCTAAAAATAAATAAATAAATAGAAAGAATGGAAAGGTCCCTGGACTTACAATCAAAAGTCTTCTGTTTTTATTTGACTCTGCCCCCTTTTTGTGTGAGATCTTGAGCAAGTGATATGAAAAGGAGCATTAATACTAAGAGGATAAGACCTGGGACTTGAGAGACAGACCTGACTCCCATTTTTTATCTGTGTGGCCTTGGTCAGGTCACTTCTCAAACTTTCCTTTCTCTCCTATGTAAAAGGGAAATAACAAGGGTGTTAGCACAGATTTAATGTGAGGCAGTGTAAAATGGCTAGTGCATAATAATGCCTGATACACGTTAGCTTCCTTTCTCATAATGGCAAAATTTTTCTTAGACTTCAACTCTGTTGGACCTACACAACCTTTCATCAAGAGGTTAGATTCACTACTACCATACCTGGGGTAGTACCACTCTCCAAGTTCATATTACCCATGATAGAATGCATTGCAAAGATTGGATGTTCTGAATTATCCAGAGTGTTCATTAGCATTCATGGTCACATGGATTAGATGGTCCCAGGGACTTTATCTACCTATTTATGGTATTTCTGGATTTTACCATCCCAAGGTGATGAGGAATTTCTGAAGGGAATTAGCTTGTTCTTTTGAAGTACTAACTCTGGGATATAGGAGGACAGAAGTCTTGAGAGATGGGGCTGGGGTTGTGGCTTAGCAGCAGAGTGCTCGTCTAGCCTGTGCGAGGCCCTGGGTTCGATCCTCAGCACCACTTAAAAATAAATAAAGGTGTCCAAGTATACCTAAAAAATAAATATTAAAAAAAAAGGAAACCTTGAGGGATGGATATCTCAGAAAGGTTAATTCATTCTAAAGGAAGATCTATGGTTTCAGCCATGTGGATTTCAGGGAATAGAATGTTTTCAATGAAATTATTTAATTTGCTTCTGTAGAAGAGGAGCAAGCTTTTGAGTTCTTATAACAATATTCATACTTTGAGGAAAATATGGCAATATTAATTCTTAGGTGCTTAAATTATGCTAATGGTCACAAATCAGTAACTTGCACACCGAGTCAGACTTGTTTTGTTTCACCTACAAAGAGTTTTTGTTTGGGGATTTTGTTGTTTGCTTTAAGGTTTAAAATTTGAGATTTCATGAAAGTACAGATTTCCGGCTTCTCAAAAAATTAGAGGTTCTAGCTCTACTAGAGTCATGGTCTCCTTGCAGCAGCAGCTGGTACTGGGCATTGACTATGTCCTTTCAGCAGGGCGTGTGCTCTCCAGTTCCACATGCATGGCTCCAACCTGGCCCCTTTACTTTACCTGCTTACTTCTTGAAAGCACTTGAGTTTGAGATCCCAGCTTTAGGATAATATAGTTTCAGGCATCGCTCTGAACTCATTGAAAAAATTACCGATTTGTATCTTGTTGGTTTTAAATCATTCTCATTTCTTGAAAGGAGAAGCATCAAGAATTAAATGGCCAGAGCCCAGAATACTAAATGTTTCTTTTAATTTTTATAGCTCGGTCTTCTCCCTGGGTTCCTACCCCTGCTGATGAATGGAACACCATAGATCAGGAGGTAACAGCTACACATCTATCTGCTGGGTCCCAGGTAAATTGTAATTGTCCTCTTTGGCCTTTCTCCTTCCTAGGGTGTTTAGTCACAATGATTTCCTATGCTTCAGTATCCTCAGATTTTTATACTCTCTCCAAGAGACTTCTTTTCCAGAAAATATTGGACTCAGCCTTCTGAGTAATGGGACTCCTTGCTGGATCATCTTTCTTACCTTCTCTCATTTTCTGATTCTTTTCATAGCTTTCATAGTTATGCTTCACTGGACACACAGTACACACTTGGCTCCTTAATTTTAGTTCTTCTTTAGGGCCCTTCTCTGCTTCATCCATGATCATTTCATCCTTTGAAGACCCGTGCAGTTATCTTGGTAGTCACTAGTATTAGTGTTGTTACAGGAACCAATGAAAGATGTCCAGATGACAAGAGGCTTTTCCTATAAAAAGAGTGTGCATCAGATTCCTGCTCACAGACATCTCTACAGGGATATCAGGAAAGAGAGTGTTGGAACCTTGGTCTCCCTAGGTAAGGATTCTTTCCTTTCATAGATTTAAAAAAAAAAAAATCCTTGGGGATTTCTTATGTATTCATTCCAACTGGTGATAAAATGTATTAATCCTTAAAGATTCTCCATGGGTTCTCTGGTGTAATCACTTAGCTGCGTTCTCTTATCTCACCCTTTTCTTCCTACCAATAGTAGTAATAATAATATAAGTTAGTAATTAAATTATAGAAGAATTATATATTACTGTCACATTCAGAGTATAGAAAATGTAAACTTGCATCCACTAGACTAAAAGATTGATGAAGTCAGAAAGACTCTTTTGCTCTTCTGTTAATTTATGTTTGATTGATTTTTTTTATGTTATCCTATCCCTCTCTCCCCCTTTTCTTTATTTTACTCTAGCTTCCTGCATATTAGAGAAAACTTTCGACCTTTTCAATTTCTGAGTTTGGCTAATTTCACTTAGCACAATATTCTTCATTTTCATTCATTTACCAGCAAATGCCATAATTTCATTATTTTTTATGACTGAGTAGAACTCCATTTTGTGTGTGTGTGTGTATGTGTGTGTAGAGACATCACAATTTCTTAATCCATTCATCTGTTCATGGGCATCTGGGTTGATTTCGTAATTTAGCTATTGTGAATTGCCACACCGTGTTTTCATTTAGAATTAGATTATAAAAATGGTTGTCCAGTGCGTCTTGGAAACTCAAACATCAGACATCACAGGCCCTCTTTCCTGCACAGTAACAGTTGGCCAAATCCGAGGAAAGGGCTCCTACTCACCTGCCACAGTTCCCATTCCAGCCTCGAAGTCATTGCCTAATCAAATGCTGATGTTGTCCCATACCTACTTCTCTAGTGTGAAAAATAAAGAGCAGATCTCCATCTGCAGGGTTCCTTCAGAAGGGCTTGATTTGATGTTGCATCTGTAGGAGAATTCCAGCTGGGCATGGTGGTACATGCCTATAATCCCAGTGAATCAGGAAGCTGAGGCAGGAGGATCCCAAGTTAGAGGCCAACTTCAGAAATTTAGCAAGACTATCTCAAAAGAAAAAAAAAAGTGAGGGATTTGGGTTCAGTGGTAAAGCACCCCTAGGTTCAAACCCCAGTACCAAAATCTCTAGAAGTATTCTGTAAAGCTTCTATGCAGGTTGTATGGAAAATAACTAAATTTTACATACCTCTTGGGGGCATTAGATACTTTTTAGGAAGCTAGCACCTCTTTGAATAGGAAACTGAGACTTAGAGGATTAAAAATAACCCCTAATAAAAAGTAAGTAAGCACTGTGACTAGGATTCAAATTTAAGACATGTTGATCTCTTCGATATTATAGGGCAGTAAACTCAATTTGCTTCCTAATCTTCCTAGTCTTTCCTATTAGCCCTACCAGAGTGTCTCCAAAAGTAATGAAATATTTTGTTTTCAGTAAATATTGGTGAAAAATATACTTTTACCAATAATTTTAAAATGTGAAGTAATAGAAAGTAGATTTTTGTCTCTTTTGAAGAAACATGTATGTACTTTGTCTCAGACCATGAAGCTTAATTACAAGATCTTTCTAGAACAAGATCTCTAGAACTTACTCATGTTACAACTGAAGTTAGTACCTTTTGACCAACATCTCATTTCCCCCACTCCAAATCCCCTGTCAACTACCATTTTATTCTGAGTCCAAAGTTTTTAGATGCCCATATGAGATCATATGATGTTTGTCTTTGCTTATTTCTTTTATTATAATGCCCTACAGGTCCCTTCAACATATCACAGATGACAGGATTTCTTTCTTTTTGTGACTAAATAACACTTTACTTGATTGATTGATTGATTGATTGATTGATCGATCTTTTTTCCCTTTATTCTCACATTTTCTTCATCCATCGAAAGACATTAGGTTGCCTCTGTGTCTTGACTGTGGTGAATAACGCTACAGTGAACATGAGACTACAAATACCTCAAGATAT